>NC_063057.1:13651840-13934340 GCF_018812025.1 Megalobrama amblycephala | reverse complement strand
TTCCTATTTTCAGCTTCTCTAATTTGCTCTCACCCTCTCCTCGTGTCTTTCTCCTCCAGAGAGCTGGGACTGGCATTCAACATTCATTCTCTCATATAAAGAGCCTAATCGGGGGTTATTACCTGCTCAGCATGGCAGGCACACCGCCTGAGCCAGAAACTCTGATTCATCATTAGAAACGTCTCAATCTCCAGTTTAAAAACATAGCTCTGCACATTCAGTCCATTGCTTGAACAGGAATTATAAGCTTTGAAAACATGTGCACGAGATACGCTCTATAAGCTCTATAAACTCGAGCAGCATTAATGTTAAAGCGCTAAGCCTCTGTATTTAGTGCAGTGTTTTACCTGCTAATAATATTACAGTCTTCACTTGGATATATATGACATCTTATTCTTGCACAGGAAGTGTGCCCATGTCGGTCACTCAGGAAACATATGGTTGCTGTCCGACGATCAGGCCAGGAACACAGGCACAGGTCGTCATCATCAGTAATTGTCAATTATATGCTTTGATTTGCATTTAAGTCTAATTTGTATCCTTTAAATGGGCAGTTTCCCTACAGCACTTTGCTGGATTATAGAAGGAGTGAAGAGTGTTTGACCCAGAGCTTAATTAATGCAGAAAAAAAGAATGTCCAATCCAATAATCCAATTAAAGTTTATTAGCCATTAGAAGCTGTGCATCTCTCTCTCTCTCTATGTATATATCTGAAATAAATGGGTCTTAGACAGTACCGCAGGGGGCCCACCATTTATTATTTGATCTCAAACTCATTTATGTGAAAAATACATAAAAAGTTAAGAAGCTAAATGTTTCATTTTCGCTCCAACATTAAAAATGATTACATAAAATTTAAATGTAATGTACAAGTCTATGACTCGGGACATCAATAATGATTATTCTAAATGGCGTAGCAATGTAAAAATCATAAAAAAGAATGTAAATACATTAATATGGTACATAACACGTTATAATAGGAGAAGCAAAATTGTCTGTGTTTTTGGCCATAACAACAAAAGTCAATGGGTCTAGTGGGTTGTTTTTTTAGGACCCCATTGATTTTCATTATACGGACAAAAACTGCATAATATCTTCCTTGTGTTTCCAGAAGATAGAAAGTCATGCAGGTTTAGGATGGCATGAGGTGAGTAAATGATGGCAGTATTTTTAGTTTTGGGTGATCTATCCCTTTCATTTTATCCAATACGTAACATGGGGTCCCTGCTTCATCTCTTTATCCTCAAAAGAGTTCTCGTCCTGAAAAGAGACCCCTGCTCCAATACAAGATGGCCTCCATTTTGACAAGCTTGTTGCTTTTTTAGGAACGCTCTGAAATGGCCACTCTCCTCTCTTCTTTTTTCATCTTCTCTTCCTCCATTGCTCATCTTCCTGGGGATTGAAAAAAGAATCTGTTCCCAAACGAATCAACACCATAGACCGGCTTTCTTCTGAAGCCTGACCCCAGACACACCAAAGGATCAATCAATTACTTCTCCACTTCAGCAATCAAACAACATTATTATCAGGCATCAGCTCGTCGACCTGGAAAGGCTGGCGAATCAAAGGCTGCTGTGATGTAGCTGCCAGAGCTCTGTGGCTCGGCGCTAACAGAGAGTGGCACCTGCCCTCCGCTCTGGGAGGTGAAACACAAAGAGGCAGCAATACGCACACAAACACATGCGCACACACATATGTACACATATTGAGGTGTTAAGATGAAAGGTATAGACCATTCGGCTAACTAGACAGCCACATTCATCTGACCTCGAAAATCCAGAGCATTCATGCACACAAACAAGCCAGTGAATCACCATTTCCTGTACAGCTCTTTAGATGCCTTCAAAAGCACTATGCTAATGACTGATACATTTATATATGGTCTCAAACCAGTAGAGAAGCTTGCCTTTTTGGTATCATATGTCTAAACATTAAAGCGATACTTGGTGTTCCAAACCTGTATGACTTTCTTTCTTCAGTGGAACACAGAAAAGAAAAAAACTAAATTTATATAGACAAAAACATAGACATAGACAAAAAAAAAAACATGAATATAATAAACTATATAATATAATATAATATAATATAATATAATATAATATAATATAATATAATATAATATAATATAATATAATATAATATAATATAATATAATATAATATAATATAATATAATATAATATAATATAATATAATATAATATACAGTGCTTCCCACAGGTTTGAAATATACTTGCGGTGGTAGCCGGGCGAAAAATCCTCCTATTACCCACGGCACAAAAATGGTCTACTACATGTGACAAACAAATAATGTGTGATTTTTAACAGTATTTTTATTTATTGAAATTAATTTCAATTACATAGCATATTACATTTAATTACATACCAATATTATGCATTATTATGCATTGTAAATTATGCAAAATTACAGCATTTAAATGGTTCACCTTTTCCTATGTTCTCCTTGGTGTCATATAGTGTCTCTCTCAGTGAATGGGACACAGATTTTACTAGTAAAATTTATAAAATGAATAATATGTGTCAAATAATGTTCTTAGTCTTTTCTTCCTGTGGGGGAAACTGCAATAATTTACTATGAATTAAATGGAAATCAAATTAAATACAATTTATTGTGTAACCAAAATACCAATAATGCCCAAAAGAAAAAGAAAAAACTTAGCGTGTGATTTTTAATTATAAACAAGCCTGAAATACACAGGTACTCTTATTTTGAAATGTCTGTACTATTGCAGGCTGATCCTTCAGATTCTTACAATCGTCTAAAACATTTTATATAAAGGCCATAAAGTAGACATTGTAATAATTCATCAACTTGAGTTCATTAGCAATCGCTTGGCATAAATCTGCGCTTTTCACTGATTGAGAATCACTTTGAAGCAGAACGCGCAACAGCGCTACCTAGTGACTTTGCAAAATGCAGCGCCCGTGGGAATGTCAGCGGGAGTAAACAGTTCTGATGCACATGTAACGAGCAGGTATGGTTTCATTATCTTGCGCTGATATAAAAGTATAAGAGGATAAAAATAATAAAAGCAAAAATGTGTCTCCAAATATACTTGGGCGGCCATTATTATACATGGGCGGCCCGCCCAAGTAAAGTCTATGTGTGGGAAGTAGAGGTCTTCACGGGTCCAAAAATTCATACCCGAACCCGAAGAGACCCGTAAATGTGCTACACGGAACCGACCCGGCCCGACTATTATTTTGAAAGTTGGACCCGAACCCGTGCAGAACCGAGAAATGCCATAAATGTACTACCCGGACCCGTCTGAGCTGGACCCGAACCCGACCGGACCCGTCTGGACCCGATCGGCACATAGGTCTATTCCACAGCAAATTGCTATTAATAAGTCAATAAACAAGTTGTGAAAATAAAACGTGTTGTCTTACCTAAGACAACCTAAGTAGGCTATAGCTTTCTCCCTTGTACCTGACTGTGATGCGCTTGCCAAGAAAGTTCATCCGTTATTCCTCTCTTGCCGATTGAAATGCTTAATCCACTCATTATTCCAGCTTTAAAAGTTCACTTGCTGTCACGATGACAAATGCGACTTTGCAGTTTTGCATTATTTCGTTGTATCTCGAGACTCGAGTCAACTCACATAATAAAATAACTTTGACTGTTTGCCCTTTTGAACTATAATTACGATTGCTTGTTCAGTGACATGGCCGCTGACGTTAGCATTACTTATTTGCGGTCATTTCTGTGCTTTCTAAACCGAGTCTGACCAAAACTTTAGATATAACAAGACGGCATAATGTTATTATAAAAACAGGAGAAAGAAAGTGCGCTCGCATGAGACATGCGCGTTAGCTGGAGCAACCTGAAACAAGCTTTAAGCGTCACAGAAAACATTCGTGTGATAGTTCATATTTTGTTAATGATTTGAAATAGGCTATGTTATTTAAATGCGAATGTGCAAGGCTACAAAGCAGTTCTTGAGATTTGAAGTTTGTTTGCATTACTGTTGCACACGATAGGAATAGTAAAACTCGATGATCGCCGTTCGCTTGCATTAACTCCGCCCGCTCTGCTTCTGATGGCTGGGGTCACTCGTGTTTTTTCACCTTATTTCCCGGCTCATACTTTTCAAGTTACAAAACACGCACAGCGCTGACTGACTCCCAACACGGCCGGGTGATCTCCGAATCAAATCGGCTCGGGTATACACACAATGTTAATCAGACCCGGGAACCGAAGTAATAGATTAGGACCCGACCCGGACCCGGCTGACCATTTAAAATATAGTCCCGAACCCGTACGGGTCCCGGGTCCCCGGGTCTCGGGTCTTCTTTGTAGACCTCTAGTGGGAAGCACTGATATAATATGAATTAACTGGACTGATACAACCTAACTGGACTGTTTATTAAAGAAGACAGCATGTTTGCCTGAAGCATACAAACACATCTGTGCCAAATCACAACTCTAAATTGTTATAAAATACAAATTTCTTTATAATCAAAACAAGATACAAATTATAACAGCTGTGAGCAAAAGGCACAAAGCAACAAAAAGGTCAGAGAAAAACAGAGAAATAATGCAACGGATTCCATAATCCTGCAAGAAATGGGTCACCTCTACAGTTCAACTTGGCCAAACCACAGCAATGTCAAAGGTCATTGGCTAGCACCACAGGGAAAAAAAGATGAGTGTGATACTAGAACCTGCCACAGATTATGCAAATCCACTCCAAGCTATTTTCTATAATTCATTAAGTTCCTGGCTGGGGTATAATCCAACCACTGGAGGCTAAAATTAAATACATAGAGGTGAGAGAAACCGGATTCACTATTATAGTGAGAAGTCATTGTGTGTGAGTGACCACAACATTGAGCACAGTTATTAATGGGGAGCTGTCCAGCTGCGCAGTGACTGTAGTTTTGCTTGACAACAGGAGGGATAGCTTTGTCCTGCTGAGGTTAAAGGTCATTAGTAACGGTAGAGGTGTCACTGTGCTTATATGATACGCTTTGGTCATTACTGTTTCAGAGTGCCTGGCCTGAGAGAGACAGAGAGAAAGGAGAGGCATGTTTAATGCATGGCCAGGTGTGTGGAGCTAGCAGAGGCTATTCCGGGCCGTGGTGATGACTATCACTGCATTAGAGAAGCCACTGGGCTGCGTTAATCTTTTATAACACACATAGGAGGATTCATGAGTTGCCTAAGATCTTCATGACAGTGGTCCTTATTCTTCTCAGAGCACGTGTGTGTGTATGACAGCTGGCCAGCTGTTGACTGATGAGGTAAGGATTTGGGGGTCTCATCCCAATTCTGTGAGCAAAAGGCAGACAAAAGTATCTGTGTATATACAGTCCAAAAGTCTGAGGCCGCATTGGAAATATGAACCAAAACAAAAAACAAACCATACCAAATTAAAACAAACCAAAACAAATCAAAAACACAAACCAAAAAACAAAACAAATAAAACAAATAAAATACAAAACAACAAAGCAAAGCAAAACAAAACCAGACCCGAAACAAAAACAAAACCAGACTTAAAACAAAAAGCAAAGCAAAACCAGAGCAGAACCAAAACAAAAACAAAACAGAACAGACTTAAAACAAAACAAAGCAAAGCAAAGCAAAGCAAAGCAAAGCAAAGCAAAGCAAAGCAAAACAAAACCAGAACCGAAACAAAAACAAAACCAGACCAGACTTAAAACAAAACCTCTTTCATTTCAAAAGTTTACTCAAATTTTTTTCTGATTAATATAATCAGCAATGAAGAAGCATTGTCAGAAGTGGTCTCTGACTTTTTGAATCCCATTATATGCGTGTATGTGACAGTCCATACATTTCTATCCGATCATTCCTCTTAGGTCTCCAGACACTCACCTTGACAACAGCTCTCTCACTGTCTATCCACACCTTCCCTGGCTACCGCTTAGCAACAGGATGGGCTATTCTAGCAGATTCTCATTTAAAATAATCTTTTTTTGTAACACACTCACACTGGGCATTGTAAGTGAGTCAGTGCTCACATTACAGAGAGTGATAATTGTTGGGGTGTCTTCAGTAACTGCAACTGAAGTTGGAAACTTTCAAATTAAGACTTTTGTTGAAAGTGTTCATACCACACAGGACACCAGTAAAAGGTGCTCTACTGCTTCTGCTGGAATACTAGCATACTGATGACTGTATATATGCAGTATATACTGTTTACTGCCTACTAGTTTTTAAAAAAAGCAATATGCATAGATTTAAAGTGCACTGTGCTACTTTTTTGATCACATGATTCTTCACGTTGCATGTTTAATTATGCAAGTGGCTGTAAAACTGTAAAACAACATCAGATTATGAGGCCATTAACATTTAGACATTCAAAATTGTGGCTCATATTATGTCCATCGGAATTTCATTCAGTTCATCAATAGAAAATGAAAGGTTAATTCGAGCACATTGTATTGTAGGATATAATTTTAAATTAATTATTTCTATTTTAATATATTTTAAAATGTAATTTATTCCTGTGATGGGAAAGCTGAATTTTCAGCAGTCTTCAGTGTCACATGACCCTGATTTGGTGCTCAAGAATTTTGTTTTTTATTAGCATCTATGTTGAAAACAGTGGTTCTACTTATAATTTTTTTTGAGACGCTGACTTTTTTTTCAGCATTCTTTGATAAATAGAAAGTTCAATAAATAGAAAACTTTTGTAACATTATAAATGCCTTTACTGTCACATTTGATCAATTTAATGCATATTTTCTGAATAAAAATATTAATTTCTCTAAAAAAAAATCTTTTGAACGGTAGTGTACAGTATATTTTACAAACTGTATACATACTGCATAAAGAGTAGTATGGAAGTATGCTGTTCTGAACACAGCCAAGCTTTGTCACTTTGGAAGATTAAAAAAAAATTAGAAAAATAAGAGACAACAATAAAACAAAACAAACAAACAAACAAACAAACCAACCACATAACCTGTGTTCTATGAGGATAAAAATGCCAAAACTCAATTTCCCAAAATGCATTGGTTATCTGAGAGATAACGCTGTCAATGTGCCTTTGGGTGAGTGTGACAGAATGTTCAAATTCATTCAGTGTTACTCTCATTAAATCTTAGCAGTAAAAGTTAGAAAGTTTTCCATAAGAAAAGACAAGGCTTGAACCCCCACTGGTCTGTCAAATCTCAACCACAATCTCAAGCAGACATGTCGCTTTATTAAATTCGAAAGTTAGCGAGACACAGAGGCAACTTGCTGAAGTGGCACTTTTACACGGCGACTCTTTTGTTCGATACTCAGCTTTTTAGTATTTACTTATGCATGGAGCGCAGCAGAGAGGAGGGAGAGATAAAGGGCATCTGCAAGATAAAGCCATACCTTAGATGAGGGGGAAAAGACAGCATAGCAGCAATTCCCCCTTCCTTTATAAGAGTGCGGATGTTCGTCCCCGCCATGCAAAACAAATAGCTGTGTTGCTCCCTTTGCCTGTTTTCTAACCTTTACCACGGAAAAATGCATTGTCTTCCTCTTCGCTGTTCTGTTTCTCTCTGATGTATAATGCAGTGCAATATTCACAGCTACGCCTCATAGTGTTTGTGCACATACGAGAGGGGTTATTTGCTCAAGAAAATCCCAGGATATATGAGAAAAGATTAAAAAAAGAAAAAAAGGCCCAGCTGAGGATACTCTTAAGACTTGCACGCCAGCTGAGACTCTCATATTGAATTCTAATGTGGGCCGGATTTGAACAAAAGGACATTGCTAGAGTAAAAATGAGAGGCATATACTTATGTCACAAAATCAGGACAAGGGTTTAAATAAAACGTGAGGTGCTAGCAACTGATTTACTTCCATAATGTGGACTAGGATGAAAAAGGATGGTTAATAATGAAACAGTATCGAGGGACTTATTTATTGGAAATTGATTGGATTGTGAAGTGTGGTCCCTACATGACATTTGGTCGAAGGGACGGAGCTGAAAAACAAAGAACTGTCATCAGCTGAAAAGGCAAGTCATTTCAGAGGTGGGGAAGTTATATTTTTATGAAAGATTATGAACACAACATTTTTTTGTCTTTGGAATAACTAGCATGAATTGTTCGCAATAATAATAATTATAATAATAACAATAATAAATATAGCTGCAAGCAGCAATTACGGGGCCAAGCACAAAAACGGCACAACAAGCCAGCCAAAATGGCCGTGAGCATCAGACCAACAGCAGCAGTGAGCAATTAGAAAAAAAAAAGTTATTAGCATTTTTGTCAATTTTGTTATATTTTTTGACCACAAGGTGGAGCTGGTCTGAACCTTCTCAGGCTCCTTCAGGGCATTGTCCTGATGACCCATACCAAATTTATGAATTTTGGTCAAACCCATCAGAAGTTATAAGCAAAAATAGCCATTTTTCATATCTCCACTCCAGTAGGTGGCGCTGCGCCGAAACACTGTATAATGCCTCAGGTCATGCTTGTGATGACACGTACCAAGTTTGGTCTGAATATGATAAAGCATTGCAGAGATACAGCTTCAAGAGTCATTTTTGCATCATATCTCAAATTGTTTGCTCTGGTATACGAAAACTGTTTGACTTATCGACTTCAAATCCATAACTTTCTGTCGGCATGGTCTGAAGATCATACGGTTCAATTTTGGTGAAAATCGGAGCAACGGTCTAGGAGGAGTTTGAAAAAGTACGTTTTTAAAGAAAAACAATACAGCGGACAGGAAGTTCAGCTGACTATAGCAGATTTGATATCTATGTTCTCAGCATGACCCAAGGAATCTACAGAGACCAGTTTCATTACAATCGGTTAATATAGTCAAAAGTTATTAGCATTTTTGTAAATTTTGTTCTAACTTTTGACCACAAGGTGGCGATGGTCCGAAACTTCTCAGGCTCCTTCAGGGCATTGTGCTGATGACCCCTACCAAGTTTCATAACGATACGCTACTGCGTTCATAAAATACAGCATTTTAGCACAAAATTCAAAATGGCTGACAGCCAAAATGTCCGATATGGGAAAATTGGATATCATTCGATTCGGCATGATGCCCCAAATCGAACAAGACCAAATTCATGATTTTTGGCCAAAGCCATCAGAAGTTATAAGCAAAAATATCAATTTTTCATATCTCCGCACCACTAGGTGGTGCTGCGCCGAAACGCTGCATGTTGCCTCAGGTCATGCTTGTGATGACAGGTACCAAGTTTGGTCTGAATACGATAAAGCGTTGCGGAGAAACAGCCTTATGTCTATTTTCGCAAGAACTACTTACAATTTGTTCGCGTGTTTTTCGAAAACGGTTTGAGGAATCAACTTGAATTCCATAACTTTTTGTCGGCATGGTCTGAAAATGATCTGGTTCAATTTTCGTGAAAATCGGAGTAACGGCCTAGGAGGAGTTCGAAAAAGTACGTTTTTCAGAAAATTCAAAACGGCGGAAAAAATTTCATGACGGAAAATGACGTCATAGGGTGCCATCGATTCGACTTGACCTAAAGAATCAGAGGAAAAAGGAATTTTGTTTCTAGCCCTTATGGTTCAAAAGTTATTAACATAAACATAAGTGCAACTTTGGACAGCTGGTGGCGCTAGAGGGATTGAGTTAGAGACTCCAAATTTGCTATGGACAAAGGTCAGACTGTCCTCTAACAGTGTGCCAAATTTCACAACTTTCCCGCAAGCGGTTCTATGGGCTGCCATAGACTTCAAGAGCGGAAGAAGAAACGGAAGAAGAATAATAATAAGCGTACGGAACGCCAACAATAACAATAGGTGCCTAAGCACCTTCGGTGCTTGGCCCCTAATAATAATAATCACACAGCAAATACTTCCTAATGTGTATTAGTATTTTGTTTAGACTTGTTTTCGTGTAAAAATATCGAAATTTTGAAACAAATCTCGATTTAATTAACTTAAACAACAACAAAACAGGACAATCTCACGCACTGAACAGAAACTGTCAGTAGCAGTGTTCAGCCTTTCATGTTCAGTGATTAGTGATACTACTGTGCATATTAAATGCGTGTTTATGAATTACGCAGACGGTGAACATCATAGCTCTGGTCTCCTGGTGCCTTCATGTGCCATCAGAAATTTCATGTGCCATCAGAAATTCGTATTCACTTCTGAAGACTTGATTATGAGCTTGTTGCATTCAAGTGGGCACCAAATTTTAACTAGGAAACTCATATTTATGATAATTCTGATAGCACTTGAGGGCAGCATCAGTGGAAACAGGAAGAGACAATGGTAGCTTTAGCAACATTAACCATACAGAGTGCCAAAAAGCTCTTTCAGAAAGGCAATTTGGAAGGACTCACAGAATATGACGTGCAATACTTTGTCTAGATCTGAAGTTTGTGCATGAAGCGTTGATACTGACGCATCTTTCAGAATCAACCTTTTTGAAAATCCAGCGATGAAAAGACCCTTTTTTGTGAAGCAGTCCGGTGCAAAATGATTTATTCTGAACATTTCCTTCGAAAATGAAATTTAACCACTATGTCCTCAGTGACTCAGATGGCAGGAGTCTATGGTGGCTATGTGCATTAGTACATCCCAAAACACAACAATTTTAATGCCTCTTTGGCGCAGACATTGGATACAGAACTGGCTTCTCTGTGCTTCTACCATTATAGGTTGGTTGTTCTCACACACTGCTGACACACATCGGTGAATTTTGCATAATAGTTCCCCTTTAACTGGCAACTGAAAAACAATTTTTTTTTTTTTTTATGTCAACTTTAAAGCCTAATATGATCTAAATGCAAAACCAGCAACTAATGAAGAAAGGATTTCAGCAGGCTTCTAAACATGCAAAATAGTTCTCACTCTTGTTTTGAAACTTTTAACTGTGGTGGTCTGTCTAGAGAAAATGTGTGAGCACCGTTTGTCCTTTCCGCTGTAAGAGGACACCAAATCAGCTGGAGACACTGCAAGGTGCACATACTAGCGGTGGATCGATGGCTCACCCCTAATCTCTGTCAACACAGAGGGAAGGAAAAGCGACAGAGAGACAGAGAGAGAAAGGGGGCAGAAAGACATTTGTGTAAAAAATGCTTGTAGCACAACGAAAGCGACTGACAGAAGATTATTACAGCCTGACAAAAGCCCCAATTGGGCCACGAGAGCCGGCTAAACAAACCCTCTCCAGCCCTCTCCAATCAAAGCACATTGATAATTGCAAGTGATGCTAGTGTTCAGTGTCTTCTGTCCTTTCAGATACATAAAAAACAGCATTTACACTCTATACCTGAATGAGGCCACAACAAAATCGGTTACGGTGTGGTGAAAAGATACTGATTTTGTCCGATACAGACACACACAGCGACAGAAAAGCCTGTAAGAATTAAATAAGGTTCAATAATAAAAAACAATTTTCTAAATTATGTTGTATTTAGGCTTAAAACGAGAACGGAAATTGCCAATAGGGTAAGAAAAAAGTATACATAAATATTTTAATCAATCATTTAATTTACTTTACAATGTGAAATGTTTTATGCATATTGCTTATCTTTTGAGATTTAGATGTATTAACTAAATACAAGACTGATTAAGACAATCTGCAATGGCATACTAATATAAGCTACATTAACAAATTAACAACAGTCCGCATGACAAAAGAGATAAGAAAGAGAACTTCCTCATGCTCCAGTAAACAGAGCATAAAGTGAGAGATAAACACATTTGTATGGACCAAAAACTGAGATTGTCGACTGACATACTGAGTCATTTAGAGACAAGTGAGGCCATTCTGGCTAATGGCAGTGTGCTTTTGCACAGTTTGTTTATATAACACTAAAGTTCGACTCTTTCTTTAGGAAATGTCTGCCAGATGGTCCATGGAAATCTAGCCTCCTACACACAACTGACATGTTCTTTGTAAGGTGATAGCGACTTTTAAAAAGACGTTTAACAATGTGAAAATATGTTATGTCTTTTGCAGTTTCACAGGCGGAAAGCTTTCCATCATCACGCGCCAATCAGATGACAGTGATGAAGCCTCAGGGGTGTGCTTATCATATTAGTGGCCGATATCCTACAACTATCAGTGACTTTACCGTCACTTGGTCCTAATATGCGCTGACAGTAGAAGAACAAGAAAGACTTTCTCTTATCGTGGCTCTTTGTTTCTGCACTGTCCTATCATCATGGCAGTCTTCCTATCTTGTGTAGGGCAAGACGTGACCAGATAATGCCTGGATGTGACTGGATGGATGAGAGTGTAGATGAATGAAAGGATGGAGGAGTGGATGGATACCTGGAAAAATATATCAAATAGAATTTCCATCCATCTCAATGCCAGCTGCTTGGTTGACGCAAGATCTGGAACTCTATCCTAAACAATTGTGCCTCCATCTGGGTATTTTGCTTTAAGAAAATTTAGATATTTACTCGACAAGTCAAAAAATAATTAAAGGTGCCCAAGAATGCTTTTTCACAAGATGTATATAAGTCTAAGGTGTCCCCTGAATGTGCCTGTGAAGTTTCAGCTCAAAATACCCAATAGATTTTTTTTAATTAATTTTTTTAACTGCCTATTTTGGGGCATCATAAACAATGCACTGATTTTTTCAGCGCACCGCCCCTTTAATTTGCGTGCTCCCTGCCACACGAGCTCTCGATTATATTACAGCACATTCACACAGCTAATATAACCCTCAAATGGATCTTTACAAGATGTTCGTCATGCATGCTGTATGCATGCTTCGAATTATGTGAGTAAAGTATTTATTTTGATGTTTATATTTGATTCTCTATGAGTTTGAGGCTATGCTGCATGGCTAACGGCTAATGCTACACTGTTGGAGAGATTTATAAAGAATGAAGTTGTGTTTATGAATTATACAGACTGCAAGTGTTTAAAAATGAAAATAGCGACGGCTCTTGTCTCCGTGAATTCAGTAAGAAACGATGGTAACTTTAATCTTATTTAACAGTACATTAGCAACATGCTAACGAAACATTTAGATAGACAATTTACAAATATCACTAAAAATATCATATCATCATGGATCATGTCAGTTATTATTGCTCCATCTGCCATTTTCGCTGTTGTTCTTGCTTACCTAGTCTGTTGATTTACCTGTGCAGATCCAGACGTTACTGGCTGCCCTTGTCTAATGCCTTTCATAATGTTGGGAAAATGGGCTGGCATATGCAAATATTGGGGCGTACACCCCGACTGTTACGTAACAGTCGGTGTTATGTTGAGATTCGCGTGTTTTCCGGAAGTCTTTTAAACAAATGAGATTTACATAAGAAAGAGAAAGCAATGGAGTTTGAAACTCAATGTATGTCTTTTCCATGTACTGAACTCTTGTTATTCAACTATGCCGAGGTAAATTCAAATTTTGAATCTAGGTCACCTTTAAGAAAATGTATTTTGCAGTGTATAAACACCTGAAAGAACCGTATAAAAGTGGATTTGGGATCTACGTATAAAAGAACTAGTCATGTGATTATACTGTCATCTTATGATGAACTACCACTACCTTCTCCCATCATAAGACAATGGACATCAAGGGAGATTTTAAGTTGCTGTCCAAGCACATGACTGTAACCTACCATTGTTTTAGTGGGGACAGGCTACCTGGACAACAAGCCCCTTGTTGTCAAATTTAATATGATATTTTAAAATTTTCATGAGAGTATATTTTTTAGGCCATTGTAAAACATATAAAACACAATGCTGCTTTACTATCTATGCTCACAAACACTCAAACTGATACACTATTGGAGAAAACGTGTTTAACGCTACGCCACCAGTGGAGTAAAAAAACAAAAAAAAAACTAGAGAACTGTCCAGGAAATTGGCCCCAGCCATCAATAACTCTAAAAGTTTTGACACTTCTCAAATAGCCTCCTCTGTGATCTTGCAGAATTGCCTTTTCCCATCCCTTTGAAGAAATTGATACCTTGTGTAAAAGAGAGCAAGAGAGAGATCAAAAAGAGGGGATTGAGGAAAAAGATGTCAAACTAAAATAAAAGTGCTACAAAAGGGGAAAAAAATGAGTTTTACAATTACATACAATTGTATCTAAGTGTAAAACTGACGGAAGAGACTGTAAAACAGAGCTATACAGGGGAGAAGAGGAAAGAAAAGGAAAAAAAGGATAAAAATATGAGAACAGACAGATACAGTGACAGTGTTTTGACACTTAACAAGTGCTGTTTGAGTGTGTGGGTTTATAGTTTGAGGGTAAACTTGTCCTCAGAACTCATCTTCAAAAAATACAGTACCTGACAAAAGTTTGGAAACAGTACAATTTTTTTATGTTTTTGAAAGAAGTCTCCTAAACGCTCACCAAGGCTGCTTTATTTAATCAAAAATACAGTAAAACAGTAACATTGTGAAATATTATTACAATTTAAAATTATAGCTGCAAGCAGCAATTATGGGGCCAAGCACAAAAACGGAACAAGAAGCTAGCCAACATGGCTGGGAGCATCAGACTAACTGCAACAGGGAGCAATTAAAGACCTATTAAGATCATTTTAGGCAACTGAAAAATGATCAAAAATGAGGATTTACTGGTTCATCACTTATGACCAATAGGTGGCACTGTGTCCAAATTGTTGTGGTATGGTCAGAGTGATGTGACAATGACATTTGCAAAGTTTGGTGTCAATATGTCAAAGCATTGCAGAGATACAGCTTCAAGAGTCATTTTTGCATCACACCTCAAATTCTTTGCTCAGGTATACGAAAACTGTTTGATGTATCAATTTGAAATCCATAACTTTTTGTCGGCATGGTCTGAAGATGATATGGTTTGATTTTGGTGTTAAAGGTGCCCTAGAATCAGAATTTGAATTTACCTTAATTTATAGTTGAATAACAAGAGTTCAGTACATGGAAAAGACATACACTGAGTTTCAAACCCCATTGTTTCCTCCTTCTTATGTAAATCTCATTTGTTTAAAAGACTTCCGGAAAACACTCAGATCTCAACATAACACCGACTGTTACGTAACAGTCGGGATCATTAATATGTACGACCCCAATATTTGCATAATGCCAGCCCATTCGACGCATTAGACAAGGAAAGGCAGTATTAACAGCTGGATCTGTGCACAGACAAGGTAAGCAAGCAAGAACAACAGCGAAAAATGGCAGATGGAGCAATAATAACTGACATGATCCATGATATCATGATATTTTTAGTGATATTTGTAAATTGATTTTCTAAATGTTTCATTAGCATGTTGCTAATGTACTGTTAAATGTGGATAAAGTTACAATCGTTTCTTATTGTATTCATGGAGACGAGAGAGCCGTCGCTATTTTCATTTTTAAACACGTGCAGTCTGTATAATGCATAAACACAACTTCATTCTTTATAAATCTCTCCAACAGTGTGTACTGCTAGCTTTAGCCACAGAGCATAGCCTCAAACTCACACAGAATCAAACGTAACCATCTAAATAAATACTTTACTCATATAATTCGAAGCATGCATACAGCATGCATGACGAACATCTTGTAAAGATCCATTTGAGGGTTATATTAGCTGTGTGAACTTTGATTATGCGATGTATATATAGTCGAGAGCTCGTGGGGCAGAGGAAGCGCATCTCTTAAAGGGGCGGCGCGCTGAAAAAATCAGTGCATAGTTAATGATGCCCCAAAATAGGCAGTTAAAAAAATTAATAAAAAAAAATCTATGGGGTATTTTGAGCTGAAACTTCACAGACACATTCAGGGGACACCTAGGACTTATATTACATCTTGTAAAAAAACAATCTAGGGCACCTTTAATATAGTCAAAAGTTATTAGCATTTTTGTAAATTTTGTTATAACTTTTGTCCACAAGGTGGCGCTGTGCCAAAACTTTTTGAGTATTGTCAGGGCATTGTGTCAAAGACCCATACCAAGTTTCGTAACGATACACTAATGCGTTTGTAAAATACAGCATTTTAGCACAAAATTCAAAATGGCCGACGGTCAAAATGTCTGATATGGGAAAATTGGATATCATTCGATGCATATGGTGCATTCTAATCGTCTTGACCCAAGGAATCAGAGGAAAAAAGAATCTAGCCCTTATGGTTCAAAAGTTATTAGCATAAACATAAGTGCAACTTTGGACAGCTGGTGGTGCTAGAGGGATTGAGTTAGAGACTCCAAATTTGCTATGGACAAAGGTCAGACTGTCCTCTAACTGTGTGCCAAATTTCACAACTTTTTACCATACAGTTCTATGGGCTGCCATAGACTTCAAGAGCGGAAGAAGAAGAAGAATAATCGAAAAGAAAAAGAACGCCAACAGATACAATAGGTGCCTAAGCACCTTTGGTGCTTGGCCCCTAATAATTGTAAATTTAAATTTTAATAAATTAAAAAATGTAATTCATTCCCGTGATGACAAAGCTGGATTTTCAGCATCATTACTCTAATATTCAGTGTCACATGATCCTTTGCTGTAATAATAATCATAAATAGCTTATAATTAATTTAAATGATAGATATGTATTTTTATGAATATTCAGTTTATGTCACATTACGGAAGTAAATATGGTTTCAAATGCCAATTCATGTTGACACACAAACACAAATCAAGCTGACAATGACTGATTTTCTAAACTTTTCAAATCTCACTTTCAACTCAACTACCAAATACCCTGTCCCCACCCCAGCACAGGGATGCCGGCAGCTCTAACATCTGTTCTCTGGCAGGGGTGTGATCTCACACACTCTTGTCCCTGCCAGGCTTAATCACCTCTGAGCATGGACGTATACAAGGGGAGAGATTATAGCAAGCCGCAGACTGCCCCCTTTTCAAAATGCCAACCTCAGTCAGGGCAGGAGGGTTTAAATACCACTCAAATGTCAGTGTGAGGCCCCACAAGTCAAACTAAATTACCTCCTACCTGCTCCGTCTCCCCTCTCGCTGCACTGAGCATGTCTCCAATTCGCATGCGTAGCCAAACACACACATAAATACAAAAACCCACAAATGAGTGCGGCAGACAGTCACTCAAAATCACAGCAGCTAACAGACTAACATAAAACACTGCAAGTACTTCCAGACTGATTCCGGTAGTTGAATGCAACGGAAGAGTACACAAACAAACAGACACGTACACAAGCGGCCTTTATGGACCAACCGTATTGATCTATTGGGAGATTTGATACACAGCAAAGTGTTTTCGCACTTTGTGCTGTACAGTGCGAGCAGGGCCCATATATTAGCGTACAGTGAGCGGGTCTGGAGATGTGTGAAGCTACCCAAAGGTATTATCGATCCCCCTCGGACTGCTCCTGCCCAGCATCAATCAAAAAAACATCAACTCCACACCTCTGAGATCTTCAACGTCAGCCTCTTCCACAGAGACTATTGATCACAAATAGCATGGTGAATTGATTGGCAGTAACATTAAGAGCTAGTATTGATTTTGACGTAAATTCGGGTTCTTCTCGGTCACTGATAAAACAAACTCCTGCATCAGTCCACACAGGTGCTGTTCGATCAGTGCGTAGGGTTGAATAAAGGGCTCAAGGTTTGGCTGGTTAGCATGGTCCAAGTAGCCCCTGTAAATACAGCATTCTGGTGACAGAAAACAACTTTTCCATTGATGTCTATTAAAAAGCACTAGTGCATTCTGACAAAATTAAGCAACTAATAAATCGCAAATATTTTTATTATCTTATATTTTTATCTATCTGCTGCTTTTGACACAGTGACACAGAAAATGTTTTTTTTTTGATAGTCAAAAATGACAAATATGCAAAAAATGACATTAAATATTCATTAAACACTGATGAGAAAAATATAAAATATAACAAAAATGTTTTTCTAATATATGTTTATAATAAATATTTATTTATTTTTGTAAATAAACTATATAAAAAAAGTAAGCAGATAAGCAGATAAAAATAAATTTACATTTTTGGGTGAACTATCCCTTTAAATACTGCAGAAGAATGAGGAAAATAAGACTGCAAAATATGTAGTATATCCTGTATAACCAGGACTTGACATTAACACCCGCCAAAATATCTGAAACACTTCCAAGACTCATTTTCTGCAGAATAGTCGTGCTTTTGCACTCTCATCTTTTCAACAAAGAGTTGACACTAGGGCTGGGCGATATATCGCATGCAATTGTCACGCGCATTTGGTAAGTAAAGCCGGTTCCCTGATTACCGCTAAATCCTCATCACTTGCTTTCAAATGGAGCGGCATTTAATAGACAGAGCCGTAGTTCACTGACAAGCTACGCAATATCGCGTTCATTATCGAAGACGATTCATCTGCGATAATAAACGCGATATTGCGCAGCTTGTCAGTGAACTACGGCTCTGTCTATTAAATGCCGCTCCATTTGAAAGCAGGTGATGGCGATTTAGCGGTAATCGGGGAGCCGGCTTTACTGACGAAATGCGCGTGAAAATCACATGCGATATATCACCCAGCCCTAGTTGACACACAAACCCGCCTCCCCTGACTCACTTGTTTCATTTGCTAAAGATGAATATTATTGGTGTTACAGGGTTTGAATTTTTGAGTATTGCTCATAATTTGGCTAATTCCTGCAGAATTTGTGGTCACACCCAAAGTGTGCGCTCATAAAGCCACCTCAGTACTAAATTGAGTCCTTTATCACTGCTTATTGTCAAATACACACAAAATAATGTCAAAATGCCAGTCTTGGCCAGTATTCACGTAAACAGTCAGTTATGTTTTAAGTGAACGTAAACAGTTAAGAAAGAAAACGCACGTGTAACAGTCCAATGGATCAGTGCATCAGGTCTGAAAGTGACAGCAGCCTAATAAACAGGCTGCCAAATTATGAGAGAATATTAAAAATATCTACACTGCCCTCCAAAAGTTTGGAAACGCCCAAGAAAAGTGGAGTTTTGGACAATATTGGCATGAATCCTTTTTAATTTGTGATAATTTTGCACTGGTAAGGGACAACACAAAAGTTTATACATAGAAAAAAACTCAAATTTTCGATTCATCAAAATATCCACCATTAGCAGCATTCTGACCTAAACTGTGTTCTAATTGGTTCACTGTATTCTAAACTTAATTGGCAATCAATTGTTGAAGCTATTAAGGTGTGCTGACCCAAAAATCTTTTACAAACCTGGGCCAAGTAACCAGGCATCACAGCTGGCAAAGGGGCATGTCTGACTTTGACATGTATATATTGCCATTATTATGTAATCAAAATGAAAATTATTATAATGTCAAGTTATTGTAATGTATTTGCACCAAAAAATGATAAGGATTTATGCTGATAACGTCCAAAACCACACTTTGCCAGGGGTGTTTCCAAACTTTTGGAGGGCAGTGTAAATGGCCAATTTTCCTAATTTTTCATATTATCTTGAATTAAATGATATTTCCATCAACCAAAACATGTCACTTTAGTTAGGGTACAATTGACTGTAATTTATGAATATGAAATGACAAAATATTGACCTAATTTAAAAGGATGTTTTTATCAAAAGATAAAAACTATTATTTTGACAATAAGTGATTAGTCATATGCAATTTATGGTAAAAAAAAAATTACAGTGTTCCAAAAAGCAAAGTTGGCTACAAGGATATCTTTTTCCTCATAGGGTTGAACATGTATCAACGCAACAAAGAATTAAGCTCCACGAGCACAGCCAAGGTCGGGTGGCCACACATCGGGCTCTTCGCAGAGGACTATGACTGATAGCAGCCATTATGTGTCGGCAGGCAAAAGGTGGAGTGCAGTCACTCGTTTATTCATGCATTCATTTGTTCGGTCCGTCACCCCAGCAAGGACCAGATGAGCTGTCTATACTGTCGGAGCGATGATTCGCCTGCCATTCATCTCAGACGGACAGCTGTCTGACACGCCCTCTGTCCATCCCCTGCTGCTGTCGCACTGCTCGCATGAACACTGATAGGAGCTCATTTAGATTAATGAACACGGCTAGAATATATCAGTGTGCAGCAGGTGCCTCCACTTCATAGTGGGCGTACTGTAAAATATCTGCACTGTTCGCAATCGAGCCAGAATCACAGCAGGCCAAAAGATGTATTCTTCCCAAATGATATTTAGCAACAGGGTTGATGCTTTTATATCCAGAAAGACAAGTTTGTAATGGACTAAATGGGCAAAAAGTTTGGCAAGTTCATCAATATTGAGGTGGCGACTGCTAACGTGATGTGAAATCTCACTGATTGATACAATAATGAGGCCAAACATGAGAAGAATTCAAGCTGAAATGACAACAAACAAAATGTGGTACCATTACGACAAAACTGCCAAAAAAGACACTTTCATGCTCAGATTAACAGTGAAGAACAAAATTAAACAAGCCACATGATTTGAGATATTATTCATGTTTTAGTTTCTCATTCAAAAGATTAATACTTTTAGGGTTCAAATGCTATAAAAAACGTATGCTTGATGGTATGACATGGGTCAAAATGTCTACAATAATGTAATTTATCAAAATCTGCCTTTCAAATCAGGTTTCCATACTTCTGTGGTATACCAAGGCAAGCCGTATGTACACAGAGTGTACATTAAGGCTAATGGGTCTTTTAAAAGAAGGGTGTTACATCCAGGACATAAAAACAAGCCATCTGAGTGTGACAGTGACCATCTCTGGAAAAAAGAAATAGATAAATAAAAAAACAGAAAATCAATGCACAGCGTCTCGAAAGTAATAGTGAGCAATAGTATCGGGAAGTCCAGTCACGTTGTGGGCAGGACAACCATGCTTGGGATATGTCTCTGAATTAGAGCGGTAATATGACAGGGCATTAGTGGGCTGGACCGATGATCCAATAGATTAGGAGATTGAAAGGAAAATTGAATGCGGAGCGGTTCTAAACGGAACACTCCTATTGATACCGTCAGAACAAATCAAAATCAATGGCAGGGGCTCGGTAATGATGCGGTAATGGCCGCCGGCCATGAAAAATATGAAAGGAAGGGGGGAAAAAAACAATCACATGTAATGGCGAAAGAGATGGATGAATTAGAGCAGAGTTTAAACAGCTTGTTGAAATGCAGTTTTATAAAGCATGTTCAGCAGACACATTTGTGAACAGGACCTACCTAAGCAATGGCTGAAAGATGACCGTGATGTTTCTGGCTCCCGGTTTACACAGGAACTTAGTCTCTCCTCCCTCAATCAGGTTATCGTCAGCTCCACCTGGACAGAAAGAGGAAGGAAAAAAAGATTTAACATATTTTCTTCAACAATAACTTTTAAAAACTAATTAAACTGATACGGGATCCTTCACATGGGATGCGTTTTTGTGTTCAGCTCGACAAAATAAAACAGAATGTAGGAGTTTTGTGGAACATTTGTAAAAGTTAAACTTCTTTAAAGTTGAAAAACTCTTGGCACAAAATGCTGAATGAAAAAGTGAAGCATGTCACAATGGTCAAAGAAGACTTTATAGAACACAAAAAAATGTTTCGATGGACAACGGTGGCATATACAGCGTAGTGGTTATTACCAAAAAAAAAAACATTGGACTGACTAAATAAATGACTAAATAAAACTAAAAAAGCAAAAGCAAAAAAAGCAAAAACAAAAAAGCAAAAAACAAAACAAAACCAATAAAAAACAAAGCAAAAAACAAAACAAAGCACAAAACTAAACTAATAAAAAACAAAGTAAAAGCAAAAACAAAAAACAAAAAGCAAAGCAAAGCAAAAAACAAAACAAAACCAATAAAAAACAAAGCAAAAAAACAAACAAAAGCAAAACAAAAAACAAAACCAATAAAAAACAAAGCAAACCAAACAAAGCACAAAACTAAACTAATAAAAAACAAAGTAAAAGCAAAAACAGAACAAAACAAAGCAAAACCAAAGGGCAAAACAAAAAATTAAAAAAAAAAGTAATTTTATCAAATCATTGCAATTACCACAAGCCGGAGAGAGAAATACAAGACCCCGCCCCCCCTCCTCCTCTTTCTCCCATTTGCTCCTCTGTGTCTGTGCGTAGTCCTGCGCTAACAGGGTTAATAAGAAAATCATGGCTGTGTAACTCTCTCATGATGAGGCAGGGCCCCAAAAAATGAAGTGAGCTCCAATCCTTATTAGCTCCACTCATCCACAAGTAATCAATATAATTGACAGCAAGAGAATCAAGTCTGCCATCAATAAGAACATTCCCGGGTGGACAGAAGGTGTGTGCGTGGCCTCATGGGTCGATGAATAGAAGTGCCACCGCGGCAGGCCACTGGCATCTCTCTCGCACTGTGACAATGTTATTCATTAAAATTTCACAGCCCTTTGAGATTGTCACTGGAGAGACTGCTGTAACTACGTAGTACTAAGTCTGGGCACCGCTATCCTGACAAACACCATGCAGGAAACATACACATCTGAGACACTTGTGTGCACATCACACACACAAGCCCTTGGTGGAGAATCACTTTAATTGCTTTTATCAGTCAGTTGTTACATGAGATTTCTTGCCCAGGGGATGGGAAATGAGTCCAGGCCCAGAAACACAAATTAATGCCAGAAGATTTCTGTGACACAAATATAGCACGTGTGTGATTTGGACTGCCTTGGAATTACAAGTGAAGCAAAAGAGTGTGCTTGTATGATTTGTGCCCAATGTTGTGATCTCAAACCCACTGGTACGGGTTTAATCGCAAGTCTGGGATCAGAGTCATCCTGTGTTCATTGTTTTGAGAGGCAAGATGTGCTTCAGATGAAAAATGCGTTCACCTTTCACTGCACTAAAAACCCTGCAGTGCACCTGTCCAGCATTCAAACGCACCTCCTGCTGCTGTTCCTGTCATTTCCACCTTCCTGACATTCTTCACGGAGCACGTTCGGATGAAAAACTCTCTCTCTTATTTCATTTCAACCACTTTTTCTCATTAAAAAGACAAGAGGATTCTTTATCCTCTCTAAAAGCTTTCTGGTTGGCTGTTTTTCAAAGTTGTTACTCAGGAAAGGGAACTCATCTTCCTTCGTTTCCCGTTTCTCTCTATCTATCCAATCTCTCTCCTGCTAATTCAATTAAGACTCAATTACAACTGCAAAACAAGAAAACACAGCTGCCACCGCACACACTGACTTTGACCTAGACAAGTGGCAGGAGAGGAGAAAAACAGAGAGAATTGTTACAAAGAGTTGCATGATAAAAATTACTAATTTAAAAAATAGTGATCAGCTTTGTCAAAAAGTGACTGAATGACATCAGAAAGAATTGGTTTTAAATTAACAAATTTTGCTTTGCAGAGTGTCATAAGTTTTCCACCAGAAGTGTTCATAGCTGTCAAAGAAATTTCCAGATATTATTTCAATTAAAGGGGACCTATAATGCCCCTTTTCACAAGATGTAATCAAAGTCTCTGCTGTCCCTAGAATGTGTCTCAAGTTTCAGCAAAATACCCCACTGATCATTTTTATAGCTTGTCAAATTTGCCCCTATTTGGGTGTGAGCAAAAACATGCCGTTTTTGAGTGTCCCTTTAAATGCAAATGAGCTGCTGCTCCCGGCCCCCTTTCCAGAAGAGGGCGGAGCTTCAACAGCTCACGCTTCGGTTGCTCAACAACAACAAAACTGGAGAATCTCACACAGCCAAAATGACGATTGTTAGTAACGGTGTTCAGCCTTACATTGTTCAAACCGGAGTCGGACACTGACGGAGTTACAACTGTTAGAATGCAACTGGACGATTCTGAATGGTTAGTGGATAAATTTATGTAGTTGCCGTGGAGTTGATTCAGCTCACCGACTAGCATGTGCCGTCATGTTAATCTTTTGTGCAAATCCAGCAATGAATTGACCCTCGTTTGTGAAGCAGTCCGGCGTTTAATGACGGCCTGGAACAACACTCTACTACAACAACTCTTCCTCTTCTCTAAAGCAGCCCAACATGGCCTCACCCCCTTTGTTGCATGATCTCAGGGGCAGGGTTTATATAAATTTTAGGGTTTGTGATGTCACTAACCCAGGAAGAAGCTTGTTGTAGTGCCTATCTGACCTTTGTTGTAGTCCTTAAACAGCAAATTAATTTTCTTTAAAAGAAAATATCTCCCTTTGCATTGAACTTTGAGCGTCGTAACTTTGCAGATGCTGTTTATGCTCAAACAGCAACATTACACACTAACTAAATTTAAAAAAGTGAAATCATAATCAACCACCCCTTTAAAAATCATAAGAAATCATTATTTGTAATAATACTAATACTAATAATAATAATAAAAAAGAAGTAGTAGTAGTAGTAGTAGTAGTATAGTAGTAGTAGTAGTGGTGGTGGTAATAAATAATATTATTTTTTTATTATTATTATCAAAAGACAACGTGTCGAGAATAAACTATAAAAATGTTGCTAAAAATAAAAGACTGAGACAATTTTAAAAATTCTTATTGTTAACCTTTACTACTTCATGCTTTTAAATATTTTTAATGGGTTTTCAGTAAATATAGTGTAAAACAAGTGCTCATTTATTTTTGTACATCTTTCATTTGCTATCATTAAATTGTATCATATACCACTTTGCTCTCTACATCAGTATGAGCCATTAAAAAACCCAAAACAGTTGATTAAAAACACATAAACGAAAGACGCGTTAGCCAGCAGGTCAAAGAGTAATGCGTCCAGATTGTGCGGTTACATTTACTGGCAAAGACAGAGGAGAAAATGTCATCCCACGCCAGCCTGGCTTGACTCAAATCATTATTCACATTCTAGTACATATTAATGAAGGTCCATTAAAATGTTGTCAGCGCGACAGACTTTGACTGAAAAAGCAACTGGCCAACATCTGCTATGTTAAATATAAACAATCATCCACAACAGTTTAACAAGTTATTTCAGCATTCAAATAATAAACAACTGTGAACAAATGGTGACAAGTTAGCTGGTCCAATTTATTATTATGTGCCTCCACATCTGTGTTTTTTATTATGCTGGAAGCGTGTTTCCTTTAATAACCTATGTGTGTGCATAAGATCATGCGAGTGTATACGAGAGGTGTTATAGCCTGGCCCCCTGCAGATGCTGCTAATCTAGGATCGGGATGCGCCTTTACATCAAATTTACATTTCTATTATTGGCAGTCACTCACTTACCAAAGCGACTTACAAGAAAGTGCACGTATTGTGTAAGTCATTCTGATGAGTGAAAAGTGTGTGACGGAGCATGCACGCACACCTCCCACTCGTGTCAGCCCCCATGTAATCAAGCCAGCCAGTGACTTAGTGAAATTGCATTAGCTACACTTTCGTGGGTTTGATTAGAAATGGTTTGATCTGAGATGTACTCCGTCCCTGCGCGGATCTACAGCAGAGAAACGTGTAGTGCCTTCACTAACACCATCCGTCCCGGTGGATCTATCCGTGTGTGTGAGTATGCGAAAGAAACAAATGCATGTCAGTGTGAGGTCATGCAATCAGGCCGAAAAGTCTGTTGTAGAGTGTGTGTGTGTGTGTGTGTGTGTGTGTGTGTGTGTAAGAGCAGAAACATTAACAAGAGATTGGAGATCACTCATTCAAAATGAGTGTCAATATTGGAGCAATGTTTGTGTTGTCAACTCTGATCCAGCTACTGTGTGTGCCTGTGTGGAGGACATCAACAACAAAATCAATCCTACTGCAGTATGACACAGTACTGTGACAGACCAGTTAACGTGCAGCACAGAAATAATACTCAAATTCATTCAAAGTCAAATATTAATGACTGCGGCCCCAAAGTATCTGGAGACTTAAGTCACACTGAAATGTGTATGAATGTCACTGCTTTTGATGCAAAACATAATGCAAACATGAAATTATGTTAGAATTCAGTTCCTTAAAAGTACAAAACAGCCCTGACCCGTCGAGGCATGGACTCCACTAGACCCCTGAAGGTGTGCTGTGGTATCTGGCACCAAGCAGATCCTTTAAGTCCTTTAAGTTGCGAGGAGGGGCCTCAATGGATCAGACTTGTTTGTTCAGCACATCCCACAGATGCTCGATTGGACTGAGATCTGGGGAATTTGGAGGCCAAGTCAACACCTCAAACTCGTTGTTGTGCTCCTCAAACCTTTTTTGCTTTGTGGAAGGGCGCATTATCCTGCTGAAAGAGGCCACAGACACCAAGGAATATTGTTTCCATGAAAGGGTGGTACGTGTCAAAGTAACATCCACATGGATCGCACATGGCAGGACCCAAGGTTTACCAGCCCAAAGCATCACACTGCCTCCGCTGACTTGCCTTCGTCCCATAGTGCATCCAGGTGCCGTGTGTTCCCCAGGTAAGCGACACACATGCACCCAGCCATCCACGTGATGTAAAAGAAAACGCGATTCATCTGACCAGGCCACCTTCTTCCATTGCTCCATGGTCCAGTTCTGATGCTCACATGCCCGCTGTTGGTGCTTTCGGCAGTGGACAGGGGTCATCATGGGCACCCTGACTGGTCTGCGGCTATGCAGCCCCATACGCAACAACCTGCGATGCACTGTGTATTCTGACACCTTTCTATCAGAACCAGCATTAACTTCTTGAGCAATTTGAGCTACAGTAGCTCGTCTGTTGAATCGGACCATATGGGCCAGCCTTTGCTCCGCATGTGCATCAATGACCCTGTCTCTCCAGTTCCTTGGACCACTTTTGATAGATACTGACCACTGTAGACTGGGAACACCACACAAGAGCTACAGTTTTGGAGATGCTCTGACCCAGTCGTCAATTTGGCCCTTGTCAAACTCACTCAAATCCTTACGCTTGCTCATTTTTGTGCTATCTTCCTTTAAAATTCTAGTCCTTTGCTTTGATATTTTGTTATGGAATACAGTGACACTCAAGTTACACACTTTTAAATGTGCTTAAGTGTCCAAATACTTTTTTAATGGGGCAAGGCCTTCCCAAAACAAACACGTACTTGAAAATACACGTACACACAAGATACAACCCATTCTCTGTTTGTACAGTGCTCTAGATTGGTCACCACAGGTTTGTTATCAGTTGAGTGGCCACAGACAGACAGTCTACACAGCACAAACCCATACCAGCTGCCAGGTTTCTCCTAACAAAACGGAATGAAGATCGACAGGTGTGTGCGTGTGTGGCCAATCAGTGCTGTCAGGCAGAAACCTCGAACTTGAAAAAGAACAGGCCAATTTTCAATAATTCATGACTTCCCAGTTGGCCTGGTTATAATTCCGCTGCCATGTCTTCATGTCTGATTGGCTTCTGATGAGACTCCTCTATTATTAAAACTCATTTGAGGGGACAATATTCCAATATTTCCGTCCAGGAGAGAGCCAAGACCACTAGCTCAGTGTGTTGACAATGCACTGAAATGACAATTAAACAAATTAATGAATGAATACATAATTGTGGAAATAGAGTTGGATAAATTATTAATTGTGGCACGGTGGGCAATTCCCCTTGCTTCGGATATGATGCTTTTATACATGTATTTTTAATAAGGCCAGGTTGACAGAGCTGATTTTTCGCACTTAGAGCAAAACAAATTGTTTTTGTTGGATCAATGGCCTAGTGGTTAGTGCAAATGCTCAAGACTATTTTAGCTGTAATGCACATTTAGGAGATGCAGGTTCGTATTCAGTCTGAATCATATGCAAATCACAATCTTCAGCTTTAAATTTTTACATTTAGCCTCAACAGTCCTGAATATTCAGTTAAATCCTTTCTTTTCTATAAATTCACTATAAATTCATTCACTGAAGCAACAGATGTCTCTCAAAGTCAAAAACACAAGGCAGTGAAGGTAGTAAAGTCAAGTTGTTGATTAGAGTGACCACGATCTGCTCCTCCCTAAAAATAATGGTATGTCTAGTCTCCGTCTAACAGTCCTGATTACTGAGCCATCACTACTGCTTCATTTGAATCCATTACAAAAAGAGAAAATAAAGTCAACCCCTCCAATTCCAATCCAACACTCATGCCCATAATAGCATACACCCTCTTATTCTGCCTGTCTGTTTCTCAAAATACTCCTGTCACAGTTTCTTTATTTCTCATCTGGTATTTGATGCGGATGTCCAAAAAATAAAGAAAAGAGGAAGAATAAGGTTAAATATAAGTTCACTTTTCCTTTGTGTTCGTGTCTCTTTAAAGCTTTCACACTGCACTTAAAGGATTAGTTCACTTCTGAATGAACATTTCCTGGTAATTTATGCACCCCCATGTCATCCAAGATGTTCATGTCTTTCTTTCTTCAGTTGAAAAGAAATGAAGGTTTTTGATGAAAACATTCCAGGATTATTCTCCTTATAGTGGACTTCAATGGACACCATTGTTTAAAGTCAAAATGACAGTTTCAGTGCAGCTTCAAAGGGCTTTAAATGATACCAGACGAGGAATAAGGGTCTTATCTAGCGAAACGATCAGGCATTTTCTAAAAAATTAAATATATATGCTTTATAAACAGTCCATTGAAGTCCACTATAAGGTGAACAATCCTGGAATGTTTTCATCAAAAACCTTCATTTCTTTTCGACTGATGAAAGAAAGACATGAACATCTTGGATGACATGGGGGTGAGTAAATTATCAGGAAATTTTTATTTCAAAGTGGACTATTCCTTTAACACTGGGTTAACATCTTTGTAAACCCTGAGTAAAGGCTGATGTGGTGCTAGAATGTAACAGCAAATTGTTTAGCAACAGATGACCAATAACTGATTAATTATACTAATTAAAGATACATTCACACTTTGTATAGTTTCAGTGCTTTAGGGGGAAAAGTGTCAAATAGTGATACCAATAATATTAACTGGAATGATAAAGAGATAGACTTTACTGTAAGGTTTGAGGTCTTCAGTATCACACGATCATTCAGAAATTAATCCAATTTGCTGATTTGGTGCTCAAGACACATTTCTTATTATTGTCAATGTTGAAAACAGTTGTGCTGCTTAATATTTTCGTGGAAACTTTTTTACAGGATTTATTAATGAATAGAATGATCAAAAGAACAGCATTTATTTGAAATATAATTCTTTTGTAACATTATAAATGTCTTTTCAGTCTCTCTTGGTCAATTTAATGCATCCTTGGTGAATAAAAGTATTAATTATTTTTTAAAAAACAAATCTTACTTACCGCAAACTTTTGAACAGTAGTGTACTATTATTTTGTAGGATATTTTGAGTACTCAAAGACAACCAGACCACGTTTACATGGTGACTTTTCTGCAGATGGACTAGCAATTGCAAGGTCATACAACAGACAATCAATTAACCTTGAAAACATTCAAATAAAAATGTTAACCCGGGATGTACAAGGTGAAACTACCCAAAAATGACTAATCCAGGATGAATAAGAACAGTGTGAAGCATGCAATAAATAACCCAGGATTATATTAACCCTAGGTTTAAATGACCAAGGATTATATTAACCCTAGGTTTAGCCATTTCTGGCTGTGTTGTTTCTTAGTCTCTCTCTCTCTCTCTCTCTCTCTCTCTCTTTCAAAGGCCACCTTTGTTGAGTCTCAATGTGATTGGAGGGCAGGAACATAAGATTTGAGATGGGTCTCTGCTGCCCTCTCAAGCTCCACTGATTTAGAATCAGAGAGCCAGTGATTGTGATTGTGTTTAAAAGGCTGTTCCACTCATCCAGACATCATCATCATCATCATCATCACCCTTGTTCTCTGTCCTCTCTGTCACCTTTTCCCCCTCCCCTCCTCCCCCCACCACTTCTCCTTCAATCACGCCAATCCCAAATGAAAGGTAAACAAGCCCGTGACAGCCACGGTGATGATGGTCTCGTTGATTAAAATTAGCACAGGTTGTGAAACACAAGACACACACGCTCACTCAGACAAAGTCTGTAATTATATGTCTGCCCTCCGTCTGATAACAGCAACAACAATCTACCCGTAAGACAAACCAGAGAACTTCAGAAATGCAAATAAAAAGTTTTATCTGCGCTCCGTTTACCTTGTTAGTCACCGTTCAGCTTCAAATTCTTCAAACATGGATTCAAACAGAGCAGTTTTTTTCTTTACCACCCAAATATTAACAAAAAATTTACTATTTACCATTTCCTCTCTTAGATTCACTTCATGAAGGAGGAAAGCAACAGCAAGAGACCGTCTCCCCGTCAATACCCACAGCACCACTGATATGTTATTACCCTCCAAGTCCATTTCAGCCAATCACGGGCCAATCTCATCTCACCACTGCAGTAATTCAATAATGCGTCCGTGATGAGATCCACCTCAGGACTCCACTCATCACAGTCGGCCCCCCCTAAGAAAAAAACAACACAATCACGGCCCGTAATGCTGTTTCAACCGTAATCAGCTTCTGCTATAAAATTACTGGGAAACAGATTGAACATGAAGCATCCGCCCAGACCGCATGCCAGCTGACTGCTGATCCGCTCTGTGAATGTGACGGAACTTGGGTGTGAGTGAATTTCAGTATTTGACTTTATGATCTGTGACTCAAAGCCAACACAAGCATACGAAACTGGCCGTGCATCTAAAGATGGCTTGTTATGTCCTTTATAAATTCTGCTTGGCAGATTGTACAATATGACCCCAGTAAGATCTTGGGTAAAATTCAACACTGCAATCTATGTATCTCATAACTATATATTTATAACCTTAATATCTTAACATCTTTAAGGCAATATCAATTTACTTAAAGGGTTAGTTCACCCAAAAATGAAAATTCTGTCATTAATTACTCATCCTCATGTCGTTCCATGCCAGTAAGACCTTCGTTTATCTTTGGAACACAAATTAAGATATTCGTATAAATAAGATATATATAAAGCTTCGAAGCTCTACGAATCTTTTGTTTCGAATCAGTCAAGTCAAGTCAAGTCACCTTTATTTATATAGCGCTTTTTACAATGCAGATTGTATCAAAGCAGCTTTATATTGATAACTGGTACATAATTTGGCTGCACAGCAGCTCTTAAATAATAGTGTCAATGCAGGCAGATCAGAAGCACTGTTGAATAAATGTCAAGAATACTATTGAATATCAAATGTCAAGTGTCCCCAACTAAGCAAGCCAAAGGCGACAGCGGCAAGGAACCCAAACTCCATCAGGTGACATCAGGTGGCAAACAAGTGGCAAATAGGTGTTAAAATAGAGAGAAAAAAATCCTTGGGAAAAAACAGGCTTAATCAGTGGTTTGGAGCGCCCCCCCAGTGGTGAACCACTGAAATTTCGAAACACTTATGATGTAACAAAGCCTTGTTTACTGAAATTACGTGACTTTGGCAGTTTGATATGCGCTTCGAACCACTGATTCGAAACAAAAGATTCAATGTATGCCTCACTGAGCCATCAGAGTTTATCAAAAATATCTTAATTTGTGTTCCGAAGATGAACGAAGGTCTTACGGGTTTGGAACAACATGAAGGTGAGAAAATAATGATTTTTGGGTGAACTAACCATTTAAAAGGCTAAATTCAGAAAAATCAATCAATCAATCAATATATCTACATATCTATCTACCTATCTATTTTTAGTGAAACATCATTAGACGGCATGATAAACATTTTATTTAGGACCTGGTACTGCAAAAATCAAAGCAAGCCTTTGCATTAATGCAGTCAATGCTTTGACTGAAAAGTAACTGAAAAAAACCTGAACATCTCTCCGTCATGATGGATGGATGGATGGATGGATGGATGGATGGATGGATGGATGGATGGATGGATGGATGGATGGATGGGCAGACAGACAGGAGGACAGATAGACAGGCAGACAGAATCCCTTTAGGTAGGATAACATGGTAAATTAGTAAATGAAAATGAACAAGCTCTCCACCAACAGAACAAGATAAGTTGAGGATATCCTAATGGCTCAAACAGCACTCCAGCACACACACTAGCACTGGACACTGATTGGCATGAAGTGTGTATTGCAGTGTTTTGTTGACGCTCCACAGCTGGTGGTACGCTCTTATTTGTTTGGATTCAATTTGATGTGCCGGATGAGGAGCCAAGGGAACAAATAAAATGAAAAAAACAAAAGGAAAACCACAACAGCATTAAGGAGTAATTTAATTGCTCATTTCTCTATCGCTTGTTCCCGCCGACTCTCTTCCTCAGATGCAGGTATGAACCGTGATGTTTCAACATCTGCGGCTATAAAGGCTACATCCAGATCTATTGGTTATCTATTCATTAAGTTAAATCAGGTGTTTAAGAAATGATCAAGGCTGCAGCCACAGAAACATACAGACTATAGATGATATTTTATCAATTCTCTTGCACACATGGGCACATACACGTCATCTCGCTTAAAGAGCCATTTAAAGAGCTTCGCTCTCATGTGGCGTCTGGAGTGTCATATCTTCTCTTAGTCTCTGGGCTCCATCAGGCCTCATTTAGCACACAGATCATCAAGTTTAGCACACGCACATACACACACACACACACACACACACAGAAGATCAGGCACAATGCTAACAGTCTGTGACATACAGTAACAATGCCATTTCCTCAAACTAGTGCTGCTTATTTCTGCTTGTGATGTTTGGAAACTTTTCTTAAAGGTGTAGCTCAGCCAAAAAATAAGAATATGACATCATTTACATGCCCACGTCATTTGAATCCTGCTTGACTTTCGTTCTTCTATGAAACACAAAATGAGTCATTAATAGCAGAATGTCCTACCAGCTCTTTTCTATATAATAAAAGTGAAAGGTAAACAAAAATTATCAGTGAGTAATGACATAAATTTCAGTCTGTTCTTCACACAAAACTATTAAATGGTTTAAAGGGAGTTGGAATATAGCTTACAAGTTATATGAACAACTTTTATGATAGTTTATGGTGCTGTTTTTCTTGCAACCTTTGGTCCCCAATCCACTTTCATTGTATGGAAAAGCAGCATTTCCATTCTTCCACAAAAGAAAAGAGTGAAACCGAGTGAAATATCCCTTTAAGTATGACTAAATACACAAAAACCATCAAAACAATCAGTCTCATTGTCTCTTAAAGTATTTTCAGGTGCATTTCATCCAGGTTCGAATCCCAAAAACAAACTTCTGACCTTTTCATGTCCTTCCCATTCCTCTCGTCGGTGTCCATCAAACATGCTTTGATTGTGTGTCAAACAGTGAAGCTCCTCTTCAACAATCACACCTAACAATGCTCCCTGTAGTGTCTGTCTGTCTCGCTCATCTTTTCTTTCCCTCACGGTGGCTCTCAGTAGGAATGCCTGATTGCATACTGTCTTTGGTGCTCAAAAACAGACGCTAAGAAATGCCAATGCTGAATGCAGAGGATATGGGGCTAATCAACATCTACAAAAATAAAAGGTCAAGAGGAAAAGAAAGAGCATGAATGAAAGAAAGCATGCGAGCAAGAACAAAAGAAAAAACAGAAAGGTCAAGGCCACCAATATCTGGCACGGATTAGATCATGATGCATTCAAAACAACAAAAAAAGTAAGTAACAAAAACACTTGTTTTGAATTCCACTACTTTTAAATCATTTGACCTGCTAAATACTCATATCCAATATTCCCAATGATTTTCCATCATTGCAACGTGCCAGACAGGCTACAATTGTTTTGAAATCATCACTTTACAATATCTATAGGCCGGGTTAATAAATACACGCATGTTCCATTGGCACACGAGTGTTAATAACTAGATTTATTTATTAAAGGTGCCCTAGATTCAAAATTTGAATTTACCTTGGCATAGTTGAATAACAATAGTTCAGTACATGGAAAAGACATACATTGAGTTTCAAACTCCATTGCTTTCTCTTTCTTATGTGAATCTCATTTGTTTAAAAGACTTCCGGAAAACACGCGGATCTCAACATAACACCGACTGTTACGTAACAGTCGGGGTGTACGCCCCAATATTTGCATATGCCAGCCCATGTTCCCAACATTATGAAAGGCATTAGACAAGGGCAGCCAGTAACGTCTGGATCTGCACAGTTGAATCAACAGACTAGGTAAGCAAGAACAACAGCGAAAATGGCAGATGGAGCAATAATAACTGACAAGATAGCATGATATTTTTAGTCATATTTGTAAATTGTCTTTCTAAATGTTTCGTTAACATGTTGCTAATGTACTGTTAAATGAGGTTAAAGTTACCATCGTTTCTTACTGAATTCACGGAGACAAGAGTCATCGCTATTTTCATTTTTAAACACTTGCAGTCTGTATAATTCATAAACACAACTCCATTCTTTATAAATCTCTCCAACAGTGTATCATTAGCCGTTAGCCACGGAGCATAGCCTCAAACTCATAGAGAATCAAATATAAACATCAAAATAAATGCTTTACTCACATAATTCGAAGCATGCATACAGCATGCATGACGAACATCTTGTAAAGACCCATTTGAGGGTTATATTAGCTGTGTGAACTTTGTAAATGTGCTGTAATATAATCGAGAGCTCGTGTGGCAGGGAACACGCGAGTTAAAGGGGCGGCGCGCTGAAAAAATCAGTGCATAGTTAATGATGCCCCAAAATAGGCAGTTAAAAAAATTAATTAAAAAAAATCTATGGGGTATTTTGAGCTGAAACTTCACAGACACATTCAGGGGACACGTTAGACTTATATTACATCTTGTGAAAAAGCATTCTTGGGCACTTTTAATAAATAAATAACTTTATTTTATTTATTACAAATGTTGAAGCATCTGTACCAAAGCATGTTTATCTATGTTTATATTACAAAAGAAAAGAAAAGAAAAAGAAAAATGCATCTTTGCAGTGTAAATGTAGCTAAATAGACGCAAAAGTGGTTACAAGGAAAGGAAGAAGAAAAAGGTAAGAAAAAAAAAATCAATCAAATCATGTTTGCGTTTGAAGGATAAAAGAGACATTCATCACTTTCCCCTGCTTTGTATGTGGCAAATTCAATATTTATATAATAAAGTTCAATGTCATTTCAGTTTCAAGTCTGAAAACAACATATCAGAACTGCAAAGTCAACTCAAGTCAACTATTGATGGGCTTGACGATAAAGAGCCATGCTACTCTTGAACTCAGTGGAAAGACTAAATAAAAAATGAAATCATACCTTGAAAACAAACTTACTAACCTTGGATATATTTGAAAAATTCAGAAAATATTTCTGCAAAGGTGAACAGATTTATATGAAACACCTCTGTATCAGTGCTGATCCAGAATTTAGTCTCTGTGTGAAGCCTAAATCAGCCCTCTGACTTTGAAAAATTGAAAGTTCTCAGCTCTTTTGTGATAGAGAGTGAGTTATCTGGAAGCGCCTGTAAGGCTAGAGAGTTTTTGATGGAAACACTACTAAAAAGAGTCTGACACCATCCACAAACACAACAACTTTCGTTAGTGTAGAGAAATCTGACAGAGCTCATATACACGCACACACACTTTCACACACACCCCCATATACACCTCCTCACTCCACTGGTGAGGGATTTTTCCATTTGCACCTCTCCTACCCCTATTGTGCTTCACAAATCAGAGCGACAGACAACAACTCTCCTCCGCCCACAGCCCCGCCACTCACCGTGATCCACCTCTCTCACTCTCTCTTTCTCTCTCTGGGGAACACCAGCATCATGCATAAACAAGACCTTCCCTTTATCCTCTCGCTGTAAGCCTAGAGGAGAAAACTCAATTTGTATACGTGTGTTCAGAGAAAAAGATGAATCTCCCTGCTTTGTGATAATCCCTGCCCAACACACAATGAGCTTTTGTGTCTCTTTTTTCTTTATCTCTGCTTCGTTTGGTTTGCAGGTTTGTGGGATTGCAGTGACATACGAGGAATAGTCCAAAGGACAGACATATGAATAGATATGAGACACATAGGATTATTACTCCTGGATCCATCATATATAAAAAAGAAAACAATATCTACTATTGTCAATCACAGATTCTCAGGTGTGGTTTAAGTGTGCAGATACTTTTTGGGGTTGTATATTGAGCCTTGGTGCTCATATGAGAAATGTATGTTTGAGTTCAGCTTGCAACATGATCTGCTCTCATTATTTGATCACATTCCCTGAAATGATCCTCTCATTCTCCACTATACCGGTCTACAAAATCATACAAAGCATGGAAAATTTAAGAGAGAGTAGGGGAGAAAGAGTTTGTATGAGCTTTGGTGCATATACAGTGGGTACGGAAAGTATTCAGACCCCCTTAAATTTTTCACTCTTTGTTATATTGCAGCCATTTGCTAAAATCATTTAATGGTGATGGTAAACGTTGGTGGACTGCCATTTTTAGGTCTCTCCAGAGATGCTCAATTGGGTTTAAGTCAGGGCTCTGGCTGGGCCATTCAAGAACAGTCACGGAGTTGTTGTGAAGCCACTCCTTCGTTATTTTAGCTGTGTGCTTAGGGTCATTGTCTTGTTGGAAGGTAAACCTTCAGCCCAGTCTGAGGTCCTGAGCACTCTGGAGAAGGTTTTCGTCCAGGATATCCCTGTACTTGGCCGCATTCATCTTTCCCTCGATTGCAACCAGTCGTCCTGTCCCTGCAGCTGAAAAACACCCCCACAGCATGATGCTGCCACCACCATGCTTCACTGTTGGGACTGTATTGGACAGGTGATGAGCAGTGCCTGGTTTTCTCCACACATACCGCTTAGAATTAAGGCCAAAAAGTTCTATCTTGGTCTCATCAGACCAGAGAATCTAATTTCTCACCATCTTGGAGTCCTTCAGGTGTTTTTTAGCAAACTCCATGCGGGCTTTCATGTGTCTTGCACTGAGGAGAGGCTTCCGTCGGGCCACTCTGCCATAAAGCCCCGACTGGTGGAGGGCTGCAGTGATGGTTGACTTTCTATAACTTTCTCCCATCTCCCGACTGCATCTCTGGAGCTCAGCCACAATGATCTTTGGGTTCTTCTTTACCTCTCTCACCAAGGCTCTTCTCCCCCGATAGCTCAGTTTGGCTGGACGGCCGGCTCTAGGAAGGGTTCTGGTCATCCCAAACGTCTTCCATTTAAGGATTATGGAGGCCACTGTGCTCTTAGGAACCTTAAGTGCAGCAGAAATGTTTTTGTAACCTTGGCCAGATCTGTGCCTTGCCACAATTCTGTCTCTGAGCTCTTCAGGCAGTTCTTTTGACCTCATGATTCTCATTTGCTCTGACATGCACTGTGAGCTATAAGGTCTTATATAGACAGGTGTGTGGCTTTCCTAATCAAGTCCAATCAGTATAATCAAACACAGCTGGACTCAAATGAAGGTGTAGAACCATCTCAAGGATGATCAGAAGAAATGGACAGCACCTGAGTTAAATATATGAGTGTCACAGCAAAGGGTCTGAATACTTAGGACCATGTGATATTTCAGTTTTTCTTTTTTAATAAATCTGCAAAAAAGTCAACAATTCTGTGTTTTTCTGTCAATATGGGGTGCTGTGTGTACATTAATGAGGAAAAAAAATGAACTTACATGATTTTAGCAAATGGCTGCAATATAACAAAGAGTGTAAATTTAAGGGGGTCTGAATACTTTCTGTACCCACTGTACAAGAAATGAAAGTTTGAGTTCAGCCTGCAACATGCTCTGATCACATTCTACCATGCTTTTCTTTTAATTTTCCTCTCAGTCTCCTAAAAAATATAGGTAAAAGCTCCAAAAAATTGAAAGAGAGGGGGGAGAAAGAGGTTGTATGAGCTTTGGTGCACATACAAGTGCTAAAAGTTCGAGTTCAACCTGCAACATGTTCCAATACTCTTCACCTTTTCTATGATTTTCCACTCATTCTCCACTATACCCATCTAAAGATTAGGGAAGCGCTCAATAAATGAAAAGAGTGTGGAGAGAAAAAGGTCATATGAGCCTTGACGTATATGGAAGAAATGCAAGTTCAAGTCTGCAACATGCTTTAATCACATTCTACTTCATTGTCTTTAAATTTTTCATCTCATTCTTCACTATGCCTGCCTAAAATATTATGGAAAAGCACAAAAGAAAAGGAGAAAGAAGAAAAAATTTGTATAAGCCTTGGTGCACATGTGTGCTTCAAGATCGAGTCCAGCCAAGTTTGAATTATGCCTGCAACATCCTCCAATCCCATTACCCCTCATTTATCCTTTCATTCGTCACTATACCTGTTAGAAAAATATGCAAAACCCAGAGAAAAAGAAAGAGGAGAGCGCAGAAGCAGTAATGAACTCTGCAGAAAGAAGTTGAGGATTAATTGATCTGTAGGAGTCGTGCTGGAGTAGAGAAAGCTGTAATTAAGCTACAGAGGCTCTGAATGCGGTTTTATAATGACTGCTACAAACACACACACACATTCACTCAAAGATGTTCCACATGACATCGCACACGCACATAATTGCAGTCTCACGCAACTCTGACAAAGCTGTTTGCACCAAGACTGGCGAAGCGCTATTTTATTTACAGCAGATGGAGAAATTTTTACCATTATATGTCACCGGAAAGCAGTACGGTGCTTAGCTAACTCAATAGATCAAATCCTCATGCACTTGCGACCCTACTGGCGAAAATTGCACTGCAAAGGAACAGATGTTTAAACATCTGTACTGTACAGCCTTGCACTGTGACTGAATTGTGTCAAAAAAATTGGATATTATGATAAATGCCTATGTATATGTAACATACTGTTTGTCAATGGAATTAAAAGACAGTAAAGATTGTTTTAAGAGGGCCTTATACTAAATGCAGGATCTACTTATTTATAGAGCATTTTGTGACTTTGAAAAGTTTCTTTACAACCATTCAGATAGATCAGACCATCTACTAGCCATAATGCTTTAGTCTTGGATGTCTGTGTGGCTGAAAACTTAATTAAAATACGAAACATTCCTGTGTCGGCTTCAATACATATTGTCATTTTTCTAATTTATTCCTTAAGAAATCCATGAATGGCCCCTCTGCTCACGCAATGAAACAATGACTTTCAACTCTCTCTTCCCTCCCTCTACCGAGTCGACTTATTCCTTCTGTTAAATTATTTCATCCCTTCAATCTCCTCTCGTCCTTTCAGACGACAGACACAGCGCATGTATTGTGACGGCACAAACGAACAGTGGAAATTCATCTCCTATTTGGTGGTGCGAGGTGCTCAACCAATCAAATGTTCTCCTTCTATCACTTGAGAAGCATTTGAAGGAACACCGTAAGAGTCTTAGGAGCCCATTTACTTCCTTATCTCATTAATCTCCACATTCACCTTGCTCTTTTTGTGCCCGACGGGTCGACTGTGATTGGCTATCAATTGAATTTGTACTTGAAGAGCTGTGCGCCAGAGAAAAAAAAAAACAGTTGGTGTGCTTTGCAAAGATGCCACACCTTAAGAATATTGAATACCAAAGCAAAATCTTTAAAGGGATAGTTCACACAAAAATAAAAATAATGTTACTATTGACTCATCCTGAAGATGTTTTAAACCAGTATATTATAAACTATGGAGAGGTGGGAAAATTCACACACAAAAAAGAGAAGAATCTGTATATTTCAACTATGAATAAGATAATATGTTTAAAGGTGCCCTAGAACCCTTTTTCACAAGATGTAATATAAGTCTAAGGTGTCCCTTGAATGTGTCTGTGAAGTTTCAGCTCAAAATACCCCATATATTTTTTATTATTCCATTTTTTAACTGCCTATTTTGGGGCATTATTAAAAATGCGCCGATTCAGTGCGTGTCACCTTTAAATGCTCTTGCTCCCCGCCCCCAAGCTCACAACTCTATAATACATTGCATAAACAAAGTTCACACAGCTAATATAACCCTCAAAATGGATCTTTACAAAGTGTTTGTCATGCAGCATATCAGATCATGTAAGTATAGTATTTATTTGGATGTTTACATTTGATTCTGAATGAGTTTGATAGTAACCTATTAAGATTTTCAGATTTAAGATTTTCAGGTAGGTCTAACAGGTAAATATACAGAAATTGAATAATCAAACACTGCATAAATTATGAATTGAATATAGATTAATCCTTATTAAAGCAACAAAAGTTATTCAGTCAAGAGGAGTGAGTGATTTTCTCTTTGTCTATTGTTCTTTGATTAACATTAATGATAGACAGCAGCAGGTTTATTAGGCTGCTGTCACTTTAAGACCTGACGCACATGATGTGGATCTGACAAACATCCTATTTTCTTTATGTTCATTTAACACTTTTTAACTCATTTAAGACTGTGCTTGTGAGGATACGCAACAAAACAGGAATTTTGACAATTTTGTGTAAAAAAAGAGAACTCAATACAGAAATTGACATGAACTAAGATTAATAAATGCTTTAGAAGTATTTGCCATTGTTAGTTCTTGTTAACTAATGTAGTTAATGAATTTTAACAAATGGAACCATTTATTATGCTATTTATTTATTTTGTAATTTATTCATTCATTTTATTTACTGGTATTCTGTGTGCAGATTTTGGGTGTTTGTTCACAGAGAGCCACTTTACCGATAGCGTGCCAGTACAGATTTGAGTTCTTCTTTTTTCTTTTTCTTTTTTTGCGTCTTATCATGCTTGAATGGTTTAATAGCACTTGAATGAATGATAGCTTGTTCATATACTAGCGCAGCCAAAGGATGACAGAAATAAAGACAGCTGCATTAAGTGCATTAAATATTTGTATATTTTATATTAAATATTTTATATGCGTTAAACTGAGAAAAAAAATGTATAGCAAAATTAACACATTAATTTTTACAGCCCTAATAAATATAAATGAAATAAACAGCATAATAAATAAACTGCAAAATAAATAAAAAATAAACAAACATAATAATTAAATCACAAAACAATTAAACAGCAAAATAAATGAACAATATTTTGAAACAGCAAAATTAACTGTGAATAAACAAATAATCACACAGAAAAATAATAAAACTGCAAAAAAAATAAACAGCAAAATAAAATGTGAATCAACAGAGAAAAAATAAACAGAAAGAAAAATGATAAAACTGCATATAAATAAAAATAAATAAATACAAACAAACAGAGACACAAAAGCTTCAATAGGCAGCTGGAGAGTATGTTCTGTATTCTGTTTCCCTTTTTTACTGAAGAAGTACAAAACTTTTTGTCAAGAAAACAACCTGTCTGTACTTCTGAATGGTGTGAGAAGCATCTGCCTCTCACCTCTCTCCCTCTATGCGTCCTTCACTTCTCTTTTCTTAACACCTTATGCTCCCTCTCGATCATTTCACAGAGTGTGTGTCTCACAGGGATTGCTTGAGGAAAAAAAGGAAAAAGAAAAACAAGAAGGGACATACAACTGTCAAGCATTGCTGATTGAAACTGCAAGGTCATTTTGAAGAGTGAGAGAGGAGGGGAGAGAAAGAGACGCTCTCTGGCATGTCTGTCTCACTCCGGCGGGATGTGCGTGTACGTGTCTGTAGCCCAGAGACGCTGAACAAAAGAAGAAGCTCTAACAGGTAGATGATACATAGCTAAACGACTCTTCACCCTGATGACTTCAGGGCCTCCTCTCCATCATCGCGCTATTCACTCCTTCTATTCTATTCACACTGCACCTGCAGTCTCCTTCCTTACTCTCCGGCCCTTTCATTCAGCCTCCCCCCTTCCCCTGGCTCACCTTGCAGCTCCCCGCTTTTGCTGTAGAGCTCCCTCCGCTGCTCTCGCAAGTACGCGCTCATGCTAATGGCGTGGGAAGACGACTCAAATCTGCAAAAGAAAGTTGACAAAAGTTAAAAACCACATAGGAAAAGCAGGTCAAGGGTTTTTGTTTTAAGTTAACCTGAAATCTAACGTATCTGATGGATTGTAAACCTAAGCGTAAGGAGAAAATGGTCTCCCATGAGGCACTTAACACAGCCTTTTCGTGTGGTCCTTCTCTGCTGCAGCCTTTTCGATTCCAATTCAATTCCTGAATCAACCTGCACGAATAAACTTACTTGAATAGAGACTGTTTGGGTCGGACAGGTTTCTTCTTGGAGAAGAATGCTCCAAAGTCTCCGCCGGTGCTGACGTAGGACAGCTGGGCAGAGGGCTCTGCAGCGCTACGGGTGTTTTTGACGTCCAGGTAGTCCATTAGCAGCACCTGAGAGAGCATAAGAGCAGATTGTTGAGTGACATGCAATATTCAAATGTTTAATTAGGCATACATTACAGTAAACAACCAAATTCATTTGACTTCTTGACACTTTAAGCAGCTGTTCCACTACATGCACTTATGATAAACAGTTTATTAGTGCACTTGCAGGCAGCCCTGCACTTTAGAAACACAAGCAAACGGGTCAAACTTTTTGATGCCAAGGACACCCAAATGAGATGACTGCTTGTGAAAAGACTCCTTTACTAAAATATAAAGACAGCAGTATATTTTCATGCATATATAATCATTTATACTGTATTTATACTGCAAGAAAAAGCATAATATAGCCTACAGAAAATGTTATTGACAATATTATTATCATAATTTAAATCATTTAATATTTATTCATCTGCATATCGTTTCTCCCCACTATTAGACTAATGATATATATACACTACTGTTCATAAGTTTGGGGTCAGTAAGACTTTTTAATGTTTTTGAAAGAGGTCTCTTATGCTCACCAAGGCTGCATTTATTTGATCAAAAATACAGGGGAAAAAAACTGTTTTCTAATTTAATATATTTTAAATATATTTGTTTGAAGTATATATAAATATATTAAAGGGGTCATATAATGCCATTTTTACAAGATGTAAAATAAGTCTCTGATGTCCCCAGAGTGTGTATGTGAAGTTTTAGCTCAAAATACCCTACAGATCTTTTTTTTATTGCATGTTAAATTTGTTGCTTTTTGAGGGAGAGCAAAAACGCTCCGTTTTTGTGTGTGTCCCTTTAAATGCAAATGAGCTGCTGCACTCAAGACGACGGCAGACTTTCAGGAGCTCAAGACACGTTGAAATGCCAGGTTTTAAATCGTGCAAGTCAAATCGAAAACAAAAATTCTGTTTATGTAATCTGTATGAAAAGAGAGCCATGTCAGAAGTCCGTGATTCAGCTCATTATCCGCTAATGCGGCCACACCCACAGAGCCTGCGCTATTCAGAGGCAAATTCTGAGGCAATGCATGCACACATTGTCTCAATCGTGTATTTATTGTCTTGAAAAGTGTTTATTTGGATGTTAAAGCCATGGTTAGCGAGCTCTAGAAGACATGCAGTTAGTTCCTGGTTCTTCTTCTTCTTTATATGGATTTGCGGACTAAAGGTGTACAGAGCGCCCTCCGGCTGCAAGTATGAATTGAAAACAGTATCCAGCGCTCATAGTGAAGACAATAAATATTGAATAAATATTACTCCTCTGTATAGAAAATTGACAAACATATGAGAATCCATCAATATTTCTCCAAATGTGCATGCTTTTAAGCTAAAAGCCTATATGAAATGCCATAGAGGTAACATAACTGTTCAGACACTTTGTATCACAGAAATACATTATATTTTAAAGTATATAATAGAATACCATTATTTAAAATTGTAATAATATTTCACAGTATTGCAGTTTTTTCTGTATGTTTGATTTACACCATGATGAGCTGAGACATGATTTTTTTCACAGCCTACCTGACTGAAAGAGCTCATTATTTATGCAGCTCATTAGAGCTCTTTATGCAATTCTTTTGTCTTCTCAGGTGTAAATCACCCATTATTAATGAGGATTCACGCCTCCACGCATACGGTGTTTCTTGACCAAAGATGTTTCAGAAAATTTAAATCTCTCTATTGTTTTATATGAACAAGCAGGCAGCATAATTTTTACCTCATTCTGAAGCAAAAATTCTAGTCTACAACCTACAATACCCAGAAGTCTTGTGAACACAAATTTAATATATAATTTTTTGGCTTTATTTCAGTGACTTAAGTTTTTAGTTTTTTCAATAACCATGCATAAATGTTATTCCTTCAAAAATACAAACATGTACATACATTTTTCTCACATATTATTGTAGCTTAGTTTGTGCTTAATACAGTGTAATGACACTTTTTCCATTAATACGTTTATGAACAACTGAAAAAAGCACAAATGTCAGGGCATGTCAAACCTTCTCCAGGGCCCCAAAAAACCTCAGACCCCTGAGGGTTAACGTTACCTCATGTTAACAGCTGATGTGGAGTTAACTATCTTAAAGTCATTAATTAGCATATTCTTTCATGATAATCTATACATCGCTTGTGTGGGAACTGTTGTAAGATCCTACAGAGCCAGAGAATATATGCTGCATGAAGATAGAACAGGTATAGTTTAGTTTAATTACGGTTATAACTTGTCATGTTGTCATCTTGCTTTTATGACATGCTATTGCATTTGTGTTACATACTGTAATGTAATAATGTGGCCTCACCCCCTTTGTTACATGTTCTCGGGGGCAGGGTTTATGTAAATTTTAGGGTTAGTGATGTCACCAACCCAGAAAGAAGCTCGTTGTAGTCCCTACCAGCCATTTGTTGTAGTCCTTAAATAGAGAATTCTTTAAAAGAAAATATCTCGCTTTGCTTTGAACTTTGAGCATCTTAACTTTGCAGATGTTGTTTATGCTCTAACAGCAAAATAACTAAAGTTAAAAAAGTGAAATCATAATAAACCACCCCTTTAATAAATTCCTGTGATGGCAAAGATGGATTTTTAGCAGCCTTTACTCCAGTCTTCAGTGTCACATGATCCTTCAGAAATTATTATATTATGCTGATTTGGTCTCCAAGAAACATTTCTTATTATCAATGTTGAAAACAGTTGTGCTGCTTAATATTTTTGTGAAAACTGTGATACATTTGACAGTACTCTTTGATGAACAAAAAATTTGTTTCTGCCACTTTTGATCAATTTAATGCTTCCTTGCTGAATAAAAGTATTAATTTCTTTTCAAATAAACTCTTGCTGACCCCAAACGTTTTAACTTTTGAACAAACATATCAACACTGTACAGCGCTTTACGCAAAAAAAAGTCTTAAAATACATTTTGTAAAATATGTAGTTAAGTTATGCATATCCTTAGTCTAGAATCAGTCTGACTCTGAATGAATCTGTTTCTAGGTTTGTCTCAGGCCCACATCTTTCCAGTCTGTCTGTGTGACTTCAAACACTTGCCATGTCCGCCAGCAAAATCCCATTAACTCTGATTAAAACTGCACATCCGAGTTCATGAATATCCCATTCAACACTATCCATAACCATTAAGGGAGGTTCAAACAGCTGCAAGAGTACTGAAAAAGAAGTTCAAGTAAACTTTTCCACAAATTAGCAAGCCATTTTCCAATGGCTCCATAATTTAGTGAAGCAATTTGCTTGGTCTATTTCTAAATCCCAGCTGCAAAACAGTCCAAAGTGGAGATGGAATTAGGAAAGGACAGATGGAACTACATCTGACTGATAATAGCATAATTAAACAGAGATAAGAAGGGAACAGTCTATGAGAGGAGGGGAAGCCTCATCAACAGCCATTCCTCAACCCAGAGACAAGTCCAATCCGGCCAGCCCGTTACATTCCTGTCAGATTATTAATTACTAATGCCCATCTGATCCAGTGATGGAGCGGGTCGCGCATGTAGACCCCCAACTTAATTAAATGCCAGCGTTTGCCTGATGAAGGAGTCTGGACCCACTTCAGTGACCTCAGAGAAGGGAACACGGAACTTTTAAGGCAATTAACCATGGAGGATGGATGGATGATGGGAGAAAGAGAAAGAAAGAGAGATTTCATGAAGAAAACAGTAAACACAGGAAGGGAGACAGATGGAGAGAGATGTACAAGAGAGATTAGAAAGTGATCAGTCAGCAAATTCATCCCGGCAAAGCAAACAACAAAAATGAACGGGCCATTCCTTCAGTACAATGCAGTCCCCCCTCATATGGCTCTTATTTTATTTACTTTACGCTTTATTAACCATTCAATGTGCCATAGAATAGAAATTTGTCTTTGGAATTGGCATAACAACTAATATTAAAGAAGACGAAGAACAAGAACAAGTGACAACAACTATGATACAAAGTGAACATGAGAGTTCATTTGAAATAATATCACAAAGTGGATGTCGAAAATCTAGTTTTAATTGCTAATTAATTACAGGTTTTTCCTGTGTCCTTATTATCACTGCCCATATTGTTAGTCTTACGTTTCAGTGCCAGAGAAACAGCAGCAGTGTATTTTTTTTTTTTTACGGTTTGTGAGTACTATAAGTGCATGAAAATATTTGTTGCAAGACATTTAACAGAAAAACATAAGAAGATGAAGGGAGGAAAACTTGAAGACAGAACTCATTATACCACCACCACAGCCAGCAAGGTCACTTTCACTAAAGCGCCTCATGCCTCATCAGAAGTGTCTTCGTCCCCATTATAATGCGGCTTATTAGAGCAGCCTTCATTTTTCCGTAACAACAGGGATGAAGCGTGGGCAGCAGCAGTGCTGTGTCCATTTTAAAACACCAAACAAGTAGGTGGAAACAACAGAGGCAGCTCCGCCAACAACACAAAGAACTCTCGAATGAGTCTGGCAATAAAACATGCAGAACAAACTGCTGATCTCCAGCAGCAACGTCTAAAAGCACCACGTCAAACAGATACAAAGAGCAGCCCACTTATGATTTATGCCACCCATGGATGGACACGTACTAACAAAAGACCTGTTTTACATTACAGTGAAGTCTCAGAGCCAGAATAGCGGGGTCATATCAGTGTTGAAAGGGCAGTTAATTTATACACCAATCTGTGTCTTCAAGGAGAAAAACCTCTTCTGCAAATGACCTTGTGAAAACACCAAAGATGGGTCAAGATCGACTAGTCGGTTCTGACAATATAGTAGTTTGGTAGATTCCTAGTAAATGAATGATTATCATTGACTTTCCTTAGTAAACATCCTCCAAATGACCTTTTTCTAAAGAAAAGGGAGGACAAAATAGAAAATAAAATCACCACTTTGAGCAGCAGTTACGTGATGGACACACTCTGGACCCTTCCATTTCCGGACGTTCATTTCACAAGCCCTCTTCTTTATTGGAGCCTTAAAGACTAGGTTGTTTTAACAGAAGGGAAAAAATCAATATTCATGGCCTCTTCCAAGAAAAGACCAGCTTGAAAATGGGCTTGGGAAACAAGAGCCTGTGAGAAACAGCAAATGGCTTTTCACACCAGATAATAAACACAGAGCACACTGGCTGGATTTGTGATGTGCATGAATGCATGTGCGTCAGTATAACCGACTGCTATTACAACAATTCTGCTTCCTCACGGCTCAAAACCATTACAAAGTTTAGCAAAGTGGCTGGAAAACCAAGAGTTAATCTTTAGTGAACCTTAAAACCCAGCCCCTTGTCTTTGAGGACACATTCTCAATTTAATGAACAGTGAAAAGCAGCACTCATCCCCTCTATTAGCCGCAAATCAAGCTAATTAAAGAAGAAAAACAGTGTTGAAGGATGTGCAGGTGAGCACCTGCTCTCTGATGATAGACGTTTGCAAAGTGCTTTAAGAAACGAGGGAAATAAACAAAGCTTCCTGCCTCTCGTCTACCCCTCTTGAGATTGCGAAGAAAACATTTTCTCTTGTTCCGTGGTTTCCTACAAGGCATCTGACACCAAAACATGACCATTTCTGAAGTGTTTTTTAGAAAATGGGTGCATGCATGACCTTCATAACTTTTAAAATCGCACAAAAAATACCAAACTGTGCAATTAAATGGTGCAATTAAAAATGTATGAAATGACTGACAATAAAACTATTATCATTATTATGAAGAATGGGAAATTATGAAGCTGGGATTCTGTCTCCATGGATACCATTACTCATAATAATATAAGCACACATAGGTGTCTGATAAACACATGAATAGAGACACGAATGATCTAATATCAACAGCAGCATATTTGTTATATTTGATGCTAATCACGGTGCTACTGACCATGGATGAGTCCAGAAAATATTATCAAAACAATATGAAACATACTAATTAATAACAGCCACTTCAAAAAAACTCAATATCTTGTCAATATCAAATATCTATTCAATAAACAATTAAATAAAAAAGACAAAGCAAAACAAACCAAACAAAAAACAACACAACAAAAAACAAACCTAAACCTAAACCCAAAACTAAAACAAGAATACAAGAAGCCTTTGCACACTGAGTCCAAAAATTTCGTATGCATTTTTTCGTATTCGTGATCCTAAAAATTGCACTCTGAGTCCGATGCATATTAATGAATCCGTTGCTAAAAAAAAAAAAAAAAAAAAAAAAAAAAAAACGCAAAACAATACAAAATGGAGTCTTCAAGCAGTGAGAATGATTTAGTTGTCCTCTCTTCTTAAAAAGAGGAAATATTGGGTCCATCCAATCCCGAGATTGCGTAGAGATAGAGGAAGGAGAGTTCCACTTCATCAAGGAGCTGCGTGATTATCCCGAGCGTTTTTAAAGTTTACTTCTGGATGTCAGTGGCTCAATTTGATGCTTTGCTAGTGATACTGGAACAATCTGTCTTTATATTCTGTCTCTTTGTATTCCGCACTTTGTTTGCTGCTGCTTTGTGCTGTAGATGACGTGGATCAACTTGGCATTCTGGAATTTGGCGTTTGCTTGTACGGTGGCACTGAATTGTCAAAACGTCTCTCAAAATGCGTGCCACGGATGTGAAAAATGCAGAAAATCAAACCTGATACGATCCGATCTGAGGTCGTATTTATTTTTAATGTGCGGAAATTTCAGATGCGAATTTCAGACTCAGTGTGCAAAGACCTTTAGAGTGAGTGTGAGCCTCCAAGATGAAAAACAGATTTGTTCAAGACTAAGACCCATGTCACCAGACAACTACTTGCCACCAGAGAGCCAAAAACCTTTCTCTAAAAACACAAGCTGACCCCATCAGCGATACACTGTGACGTCTATGGATTCAAAAGCCTCGCTGAGCCTTTTCTCAGCCTGTATTGTATACAGTACTTCTGACATTCTAGTTCAATGTAGATATTACATATCGCATAGAGAGGTCAATGCTTGGAGCAGCATCTCGTTACGAGATGTCATTAGCATTCCCCTCAGCGATACTCGGTATGGTCTCACTACGGCCGCTGCTATTACAGAGACGCACATCACAAAAGAATGCATAATTACTGTCGTAATTAATGAACATAAGAGTGGCGCTTTTCAAAACAACCAGCGTGTCTCGACCATAAAGCCTGGAGGGAAAAAATGAACGCTGGATTTTAAAACATGGAAATGAACTGTTATGATCATTAACCCTGTGGTGGAAATCTTTCAAATCCTCAAGCAATATGCAAGCCATGGCCAGCTACAATAGATCATTTAGGCTAGTACACAACAGCTCATTTAGAGGCCATGTGTCTGTCTATCTCACCGACATGAAACAGAAGCACTTTGCCTCTCCCTTCGCTGCCAGACTAATCACTGTCAGGGCATGAAACGCCTCACTAACACTGTATAATCCAATTACTCCGAGGCTGTGTGGCTCCCACTAAATCTAAACAAGTTGTCAAAGTGGAAAGTTTGTAATTTCCTTTCTTTTTTCCCCTTTCACGCTCTTGTTCCCTTCAACCTCTTACCCATCATTCCCAGGCTCAAGTCCGTGAGGCTTAGGGGAAGGGACAGTAATACAGCGCAAAGAGGGAGATTACAACGAATGCCATCATTTTTATCTTAACAATGGGATACAGAGTCTAGAGCGTAGGTCTTGGGCCTCGGTGAGGATTAAGTGAACTTTATAAAAAAAATAAAAACATTATCAAGACCATATTAAAATAATCAATAATGAATAATTAAGCTCCAGGATTGGTCTGTCAACAACCAAAAAAGTAATTATATCAATATCAAAATTCAAAATCAAAAATCAAACTAATAAATCAATCATAGCAATAATTAAGTTTACTGTAAGAAAACATTAAACATACTAATAATATCAATAATTTAGATACAGTGGGTACGGAAAGTATTCAGACCCCCTTAAATTTATCACTCTTTGTTATATTGCAGCCATTTGCTAAAATCATTTAAGTTCATTTTTTTCCTCATTAATGTACACACAGCACCCCATATGACAGAAAAACACAGAATTGTTGACATTTTTGCAGATTTATTAAAAAAGAAAAACTGAAATATCACATGGTCCCAAGTTTTCAGACCCTTTGCTGTGACATATATTTAACTTAGGTGCTGTCCATTTCTTCTGATCATCCTTGAGATGGTTCTACACCTTCATTTGAGTCCAGCTGTGTTTGATTATACTGATTGGACTTGATTAGGAAAGCCACACACCTGTCTATATAAGACCTTACAGCTCACAGTGCATGTCAGAGCAAATGAGAATCATGAGGTCAAAGGAACTGCCTGAAGAGCTCAGAGACAGAATTGTGGCAAGGCACAGATCTGGCCAAGGTTACAAAAAAAATTCTGCTGCACTTAAGGTTCCTAAGAGCACAGTGGCCTCCATAATCCTTAAATGGAAGACGTTTGGGACAACCAGAACCCTTCCTAGAGCTGGCCATCCGGCCAAACTGAGCTATCGGGGGAGAAAAGCTTTGGTGAAAGAGGTAAAGAAGAACCCAAAGATCACTGTGGCTGAGCTCCGGAGATGCAGTCGGGAGATGGGAGAAAGTTGTAGAAAGTCAACCATCACTGCAGCCCTCCACCAGTTGGGGCTTTATGGCAGAGTGGCCCGACAGAAGCCACTCCTCAGTGCAAGACACATGAAAGCCCGCATGGAGTTTGCTAAAAAAACTCCTGAAGGACTAAAAGATGGTGAGAAATAAGATTCTCTGGTCTGATGAGACCAAGATAGAACTTTTTGGCCTTAATTCTAAGCGGTATGTGTGGAGAAAACCAGGCACTGCTCATTACCTGTCCAATACAGTCCCAACAGTGAAGCATGGTGGTGGCAGCATCATGCTGTGGGGGTGTTTTTCAGCCGGAAGGACAGGACGACTGGTTGCAATCGAGGGAAAGATGAATGCGGCCAAGTACAGGGATATCCTGGACGAAAACCGTCTCCAGAGTGCTCAGGACCTCAGACTGGGCTGAAGGTTTACCTTCCAACAAGACAATGACCCTAAGCACACAGCTAAAATAACGAAGGAGTGGCTTCACAACAACTGACTTAAACCCAATTGAGCATCTCTGGAGAGACCTAAAAATGGCTGTCCACCAACGTTTACCATCCAACCTGACAGAACTGGAGAGGATCTGCAAGGAGGAATGGCAGAGGATCCCCAAATCCAGGTGTGAAAAACTTGTTGCATCTTTCCCAAAAAGACTCATGGCTGTATTAGATCAAAAGGGTGCTTCTACTAAATACTGAGCAAAGGGTCTGAATACTTAGGACCATGTGATATTTCAGTTTTTCTTTTTTAATAAATCTGCAAAAATGTCAACAATTCTGTGTTTTTCTGTCAATATGGGGTGCTGTGTGTACATTAATGAGGAAAAAAATGAACTTAAATGATTTTAGCAAATGGCTGCAATATAAGAAATAGTGAAAAATTTAAGGGGGTCTGAATACTTTCCGTACCCACTGTATATCCAGGATTGTTCTGTCAGCATAAAAAACAGCCACTTGATCTCGTCAATATCAAAAATCAATCAAAAATCAAATATCTATTCAATATCAATACCAATACAGGGATTACTTTTGTTAAAAAAAAACATTATCACAACCATAAAACAATGTTTTTGTAAACTTAACCCAAAATACCACTTTGTTTTCACTTCCACTTCCTAACTTTATTATATTAACAAAAAAATATTATTTGTCAGCCTTACCTTATACTGTTTGTTCATCAATGTTGGTGATATGAGTATGTCAAGTAAAGTGCTTGTGCGTGTGTTAACCCTTTTTGAGAAATACATTTGCTTGGTTCAAATTTCAAAAAATTTGGCTCATGGCTTAATGATTATGGGCAAATATTGGTCCTATGGCCAAACCATTTAAGAACCACTAAAACATCTGTAATTACTACTGCCAGTTTTGTCCTTTGTTCAGTGACATTTAAAGGGATAAATTATGTACTAGGACAAATTCAGGATTGGTCTGAAGGGGGCAAAAATTTCAGTCAACAGCCACTTCAAAAAGTCATCTATTTACACCACACACTCCAAAAAAAAAAAAAAAACTCTGCATGGCCCTTTATGAACCAGGTTTACAAGCTCAATATGGATTCTAACACTCACAGACTTTTGCTCAGCTCTCTTCAAGAATGGCCGAGCCACAGTTCAAAGATTCAGGAACTGAAAGAAATAAAGATTATAACATGTCTCTCAGGTCCATCTGTCCATGGCCTTCATGTCTTCAGTGTATTGGAAAGGTCAATGTAATTCCTGTCTCCCACAGGAACAGAGGGAACTTGGTAACAAAAGTTCGGTATTAAGCTAGAGAGACAAGGGTGTGTTAGGGTCTCATCTACACCTATGAGAGAACAAGAGGTTATTGTGAAGGTAACCCAACAAGTGACACCAAGAACATCAGGTGCATCAGTGCACGAGGACAGGACCTTCATTCTCACCTGAGACTGAAGTTTGCCTAAGTCACACTCACACTCACACCTAAGAACAGTCCCGCAAGTCAAGAGTTTCACCGTATGAGAAAAAGAAATGACCGAAAATAACAGAAAATTATAAGATAGAAAAAGAAAATGACAGTGAAAAAAGGAAAGAAAAAGGAAAGAAAAGAAAAAGAAACAAACAGAACAAAAATAAAGGAAATAAGAAAGAAAAGGAAAAAGAAATATACATAGAAAAAGAACAGTACGGAGTGAATATAACAGAAAAAAATAATACATTTAAAATAAAATATCAGTAAAGAGAAAGACAAAAAAACGGTGTACTCTTCCTCACTCTCCTACATTCTTCATTCCAAAGAGAAAACAGAAAATGAGCAGCTTTTCTGCACGTCTTCAGAAGATGCTGTGTATTTTTATGACGGACCAGTCTGAACTGACAAAACACTGTCGCAGTCAGGTGAAGGGAAGAAGAGATCAGATGAAATTTGGCGATGTGATCAGGAGGAGAGAAATAACACAAATGATTAGGAAAACCTCATCTACCTTAATGAAGATTCACATCGAGAGCTTACATTATCTCACACCGTGACCACGGGAGACTCCGCAGCCCCTGGCAACCAGCCTGCTTGGGCAAGGAGCACACTGAACACTTAATATCATCCATTTTTAGCAAAGCCAGGATGACTCTGCAGTATAGGAACATTTCCCCATCCTGTGGCCTCTCGTTTTTTTGCCTTTCCTTCATTTTTACCACCTGATTATTTAATTTTTTTGCCGACAAAAACTATAAAATTCCATACATACAGGGTATTTACAGTACATCTGTCTCTTAAATGATGTCTTAAATATGTCTTCAGTGACATCACGCAAGGGACGTGTCCCCTGCACTTTTAATAAAATGTAATTTTGTCACCAGCACACTTTGGGGCAAGTGTGTTCACGTAGAGGTTTCCATGGGCCAATGTGAATAAATCTGGGTTTAAATTCAAAGAGACAAGATAGATATTCGAAACATTGTAAACATTATGAAGCGCTAAACAATCTCATGTAATGTATGTTTCATTCATACTCAAAGCCAGAGGGCGCTCTCTCACAGAAAGTCCAAAACAGACTTATAGACATAATAACTTATGACGTTCCAGGAAATCCAGCAATTGCAGAAACATTTTGACTGCTGAAATGTGAAGATAGAACGATAGAACGATAGGTAGGTTGGTTTGTTGATTGATTGATTGATTGATTGATTGATTGATTGATGACAGAAGACAGGAAGTGAAGCTAAAATTGGATTCGGACGTGCCTTGATGCCTTCCTCCCTAGGAATGCACTCTCCGAAAGCACCATTTTTAAGCTTTCGGACACAGCATACATGCTGAAGTGAAGGCTTTAAATAAACAAATTAATCTGTTGCTAGCTAGGGTGTGAGGTGCTTGTGCTAATTAATGCTGAAAAAGAGGCAGCAAACACGCACACAGTCGAACCCCTCATCATACGGCAGTTAAATGCATATTTTGACTTCTATAGTCACCTCTCAGAAAGATGCGCCTCGTTACTTAAGGTCTGCGAGGAGCTCAGCGGGGCCTTAGCAACAGTTGGCAGGGCCGAGCTTGTTCTTTCGTTACTGCTCTGCAGACTGCTTTGAAAGGAGGACTAAGAAAAATGCAGGAGGAAGATACAAGGTCACAGTCTGACTCTTCACCCTGTGTGATGGAGTGATGACAAACCCATTTACTCATTCCCAAGCTGCACTGCCACTCCCATCTCTCTTTCTCTCTCTCTTTCTCCTGATTCCTGTCTCTACTGCATGACTGGATCCTCTCTAGACTATCATGCAGCTGAAAAATAATGCTTTGAAAGAGTGCACATGCCATGAGAGAGAATGGAGAGAGATGGAATTGGAATGAGAGATGGAACACCAACATTTGGGAAGCATTTACACCTCCTTTGATAGAAATTATTTTATTTTATCCTTGTGGTTGACTTATAATTTTAGTAAAGGTGTCTTGCACCAAAAATAATTTTGTAATTTCACAGAAAAACCAACGAAGAAATATGAATGCAAATAAATCATACGAAAAACCTGAGGCAGGATTTCCAGCGAGTACTTTTCAAACACACAAACAGACACTAAACGTTGGGTTTCTTGAGAGATTCTCAAAGTTTACACGAACAGCTGGTAATCTCACCTGTCTATCAGTCTGTTGCCAAATACACAAGCACACACATACACACTAAAATACAACCTTTTCCAATTAACTTGGGATGAGTTAATGTAGATTATTCACAAAACTTTTGTCACACATTCTTTCTCCACCTGTACCATTTTACAGAAGTGACATGACATGAAACATCTAATAACTGTAAACAGCCCTTCTGTTTACCAGTAATTAACTATACAGTTAGTAAATAACAGTTAATAGTATTTTTTATTTGTTTGTTTTAAATGACAGTTTTAAGTAAGTGTGTGGTTTCTCAGTACTGGGTAGTTGCCAAGGATTTGCTATGAATAATATGCTGAAGATTTGCAGTTGCTAAGGTCCATTGAATGGTTTCTAACACATTGCTGTCTGGTGGCTAGGGCATTGCTAGGTGGTCAGAATAGTCTTTTGCAAAATCCACTTTAACATATTGCATATATTTCACTGCATTCTTTCAGATTTTAAATATATTATCCAGTTACCTGGATCTGCTCTATCGAATGACTTTCCAGAAACTTACCTGTAGGACGGTTTGGATTTTGGCATAGACATCAGCTTGCTCATAGAGTTTGATCCCTTCATGGGCTCCAGTGGGAGAGACAACAATCTGCTGTAGGTGACGGAGAACCACACTGTGAGCCTGGGCCACTGCATTCAACTTATCAAACAAAAGCTCGAGCAGTTCCAGCAACAACCTGAAGAGGGCAATAGAGTGAGAAAAAAACACTTCAAAATGGATAAAAAGAATAATTTATATACATAGGAATATAGTAAAATAATTAAAATAATATAATAAAACGATTGAAACGATGAAATGACTGATCGATAGAATGATAGATAGAATGATCAATAGAGCGATAGAATAGATAGAATGATAGAACAAAAGATAGACAGAACGATCGGTAGAATGATAGAATGATCAAAAGAACGATAGATAGAACGATAGAACGATAGATAGGTAGAATGATAGATAGATAGAACGATAGATAGAACGACAGAATGATAGAACGATAGAACGATAGAACGATAGATAGATAGATAGATAGATAGATAGATAGATACAACAGTGGAACGGTGGAACGATGGGATGACAAATGGATGGATGAATGGATGGATGGAATGATAGAAGGATAGATAGAAGGATAGATATATAGAATGATAGAATTATCGATAGATGGATAGATAGATAGATAGATAGATAGATAGATAGAATGAAAGATAGACAGAACGATAGAATGATAGAACGATAGATAGATTTGAATAGAATAGATAGAATGATAGAACAAAAGATAGATAGAATGATCGGTAGAATGATAGAATGATCGAAACAACGATAGATAGAACGATAGATAGATAGAACGATAGATAGAACGACAGAACAATAGATAGAACGATAGATAGAACGATAGAACGATAGATAGAACGATAGATAGAACGACAGATAGAACGACAGATAGATAGATAGATAGATAGATAGATAGATAGATAGATAGATAGATAGAACAGTGGAATGATGGAACGGTGGAACGATGGGATGACAAATGGATGGATGAATGATGGATGGAATGATAGAATGATAGATAGAAGGATATATAGAATGATAGAATTATCGATGGATAGATAGATAGATAGATAGATAGATAGATAGATAGATAGATAGATAGAACGGTGGAACAACAGATGGATGATGGATGGATGGATGGATGGATGGAACGATAGGGCAATAGATAGATAGAATGAAAGATAGACAGAACGATAGAACGATAGATAGAACGATAGATAGAACGATAGAACGATAGAACGATAGATAGATAGATAGATAGATAGATAGAACGGTGGAACAACAGATGGATGATGGATGGATGGATGGATGGATGGATGGATGGATGGATGGAACGATAGAGCAATAGATAGATAGAATGAAAGATAGACAGAACGATAGAACGATAGAACGATAGATAGATAGATAGATAGATAGATAGATAGATAGATAGATAGATAGATAGATAGAACGGTGGAACAACAGATGGATGATGGATGGATGGATGGATGGATGGATGGATGGATGGATGGATGGATGGAACGATAGAGCAATAGATAGATAGAATGAAAGATAGACAGAACGATAGAACGATAGATAGAACGATAGATAGAACGATAGATAGATAGATAGATAGATAGATAGATAGATAGATAGATAGATAGATAGATAGATAGATAGATAGATAGATAGATAGATAGATAGATAGATAGATAGATAGATAGATAGATAGATAGATAAATTTGACAGCCGTAAAATATACATTGTGCTAATCTTTTTTTGTTTGTCTGTTTGTTTGTAGAACTCTCAGCACCCCCTTGTGGCCCCATGGGGTTCCCTGGACCGCAGTTTGAAAACTCCTCATCTAGAGGCTTTCCAAGACAAAGCCACTACTGCAGTCAGTCTGGCTGTCATAAATCCCTCCACATCACCAAAACCGAGCCAAAAGCGGTCCATTCTCTGTTACTAATGAACATGACAGCAGCAGGGTGCTGACAGAATCTCCCTGTTGAGCAGCGGCAGCTGTTCACCAACAACAATTAGCAGCATCTGTCAAACTCTCTGGGTCCACTAGGAGGACACACATCTGTCTGACTTTTGTGGAGTTTACTCATTCGTCCCAGTAAAATGAGGCAGAAGAAAACCCTGATAGGCGGAATGAAGAGGTTGGAGGTGACAGCATGATGTAGGGTATTAAGATTGCTGGGAGGTGGAAGACAGGAAGATGATGGATGTTCATGTGAGAGACGGTTCATGATAACACATGTTAAGCTTGATTTACAAAGGACAGGACATAACCCTTGACTCAGACTCAACATGTAAACATATATTATACAGGACGACACTCCTTCATGCAAACATTGCAGAAAGCCAACACAAACACCTAAAATATTTACACAAACACATGTGAACCAAGGTGACAAGGTTTGGGTGGATGGCATGGTAGTTGGTACAGCATAAGTATGAAGAGCACAAACCACATGGAATCTGATCATTTCAATTATGATTTGAGCCACTTCCGTATGTGGTCCTAAATAAGATACAGTCTGATGTTTTGCATTAATGTGACTTTTACATCATGTTAGATCAACATTTATCACAATTCTGCGCTGACTGGAGAAACTCCAAAGATTTTACATACCGGTAGGTCTTTGGTCACCGTGAATATGAAAGACGGCAGCGAAGTCAGTCAGTGGAGGGACAGTGAGCTGTTATGCTTATAAATATTAAGATGACAGCTCTTTACAAACAAAATTTGAGTGAAAACTACACAAGAAAAACCATCTGCAAACAAATTCGCTGACTTCCACAGCACATCACCTTATAAATGAATGCATAAACCCTGACTTTAGTGGCCTTTAGTGCGAGTCAGTTCAGGACTGTGACCAGTTCAAATTCAAATCTTACATTAGTCACATTTGAAAACCTAATGTGAACAGCCACACAAATCGGATCTGAGCAATAAATCCGAAACATGCAGGTCAGTTCAGGACTGTGATTAGTTCACACTCGAATCTGATTTTAGCCACATTTAAAAACCTAATGTGAACAGCCACACAAAGAAATCGGATCTGAGCAATAAATCCAAATCATGCGGGTCAGTTCAGGACTGTGACCAGTTCACACTCGACTCTGATATTAGCCAAATTTAAGAACCTAATGTGAACAGCCACACAAAGAAATCGGATGTGAGCAATCAATCCAAATCATGCAGGTCAGTTCAGGACTGTGACCAGTTCACACTCGACTCTGATATTAGCCAAATTTAAGAACCTAATGTGAAACCAATGGAGCTACCAATGGATTGAAACCAATGGAGCTACGATCAACTTAGGCTTACGATGCTTTTGGGAAACGCTGCCCAGGTCAGTTCAGGACTGTGACCAGTTCACATTCGAATCTGATATTAGCCACATTTGAAAAAAACTAATGTGAACAGCCACACAAAGAAATCGGATCTGAGCAATAAATCCAAATCATGCGGGTCAGTTCAGGACTGTGACCAGTTCACACTCGACTCTGATATTAGCCAAATTTAAGAACCTAATGTGAACAGCCACACAAAGAAATCGGATCTGAGCAATAAATCCGAATCATGCAGGTCAGTTCAGGACTGTGATTAGTTCACACTCGAATCTGATTTTAGCCACATTTAAAAACCCTAATGTGAACAGCCACACAAATCGGATCTGAGCAATAAATCCGAATCATGCTGGTCAGTTCAGGACTGTAATCAGTTCACATTCGAATCTGATATTAGCCACATTTAAAAACCTAATGTGAACAGCCACACAAAGAATTCGGATCTGAGCAATCAATCCAAATCATGCAGGTCAGTTCAGGACTGTGACCAGTTCACACTCGAATCTGATATTAGCCAAATTTAAAAACCTAATGTGAACAGCCACACAAAGAAATCGGATGTGAGCAATCAATCCAAATCATGCAGGGCAGCATTTCCCAAAAGCATCGTAAGCTTAAGTTGATCGTAGCTCCATTGAAACCAATGGAGCTACGATCAACTTAGGCTTACGATGCTTTTGGGAAACGCTGCCCAGGTCAGTTCAGGACTGTGACCAGTTCACATTCGAATCTGATATTAGCCACATTTGAAAAAAACTAATGTGAACAGCCACACAAAGAAATCGGATCTGAGCAATACATCCAAATCATGCGGGTCAGTTTAGGACTGTGACCAGTTCACACTCGACTCTGATATTAGCCAAATTTAAGAACCTAATGTGAACAGCCACACAAAGAAATCGGATGTGAGCAATAAATCCGAATCATGCAGGTCAGTTCAGGACTGTGATTAGTTCACACTCGAATCTGATTTTAGCCACATTTAAAAACCCTAATGTGAACAGCCACACAAATCGGATCTGAGCAATAAATCCGAATCATGCAGGTCAGTTCAGGACTGTGACCAGTTCACACTCGACTCTGATATTAGCCAAATTTAAAAACCTAATGTGAACAGCCACACAAAGAAATCGGATGTGAGCAATCAATCCAAATCATGCAGGGCAGCGTTTCCCAAAAGCATCGTAAGCTTAAGTTGATCGTAGCTCCATTGAAACCAATGGAGCTACGATCAACTTAGGCTTACGAAGCTTTTGGGAAACGCTGCCCAGGTCAGTTCAGGACTGTGACCAGTTCACACTCGACTCTGATATTAGCCAAATTTAAGAACCTAATGTGAACAGCCACACAAAGAAATCGGATCTGAGCAATAAATCCAAATCATGCGGGTCAGTTTAGGACTGTGACCAGTTCACACTCGACTCTGATATTAGCCAAATTTAAGAACCTAATGTGAACAGCCACACAAAGAAATCGGATCTGAGCAATAAATCCAAATCATGCGGGTCAGTTTAGGACTGTGACCAGTTCATACTTGACTCTGATATTAGCCAAATTTAAGAACCTAATGTGAACAGCCACACAAAGAAATTGGATCTGAGCAATAAATCCAAATCATGCGGGTCAGTTTAGGACTGTGACCAGTTCACACTCGACTCTGATATTAGCCAAATTTAAGAACCTAATGTGAACAGCCACACAAAGAAATCGGATCTGAGCAATAAATCCAATTTGACCACTAAGGCTTGCAGTGTGAACGTAGCCTTTGTCACATCATGTTAGGACACCATGTAAGGCATACTTTTCACTGTGAACTGTAATGCAGCAGTGACTTCCTTTTTCTGTTGAGGTTTCCATAGAAACAGAGCCCTGCCTCAACTTTCAAGATAGCACACACACAGACGCACAAGTAAACACTGAAAATGCTCTATGGCTAAAATGGGACCTCATTTTAACTCAGGTCATCTGGATGTTTTCAGCTGGTTTACCTTTTACAGGAAGCAGATTTATGAACTGCCATATTAATTCAGCAGTGCTTTGTGTGTTATTTATCAAGGTAATTACATTGTATGATACATTAGCACATTCAGATGAAACTCACATTTATGCACAAAACCATTTCTCAAATGAGTTTGTGAAAAATGGAAATGTCTCCTATATTACTAAAGTTTCCAGCATAATAGTCACTGCTTTCAAAGAAAAGCCCCCGATTATATTATCTTTAAAAGCACACAATGAAATTTCATTGGATGTTCACTTGCACACTGCAAGCTCACATCCGAGAGAACAGCGGAGGGCAAACATTAAAACCCAGAGAATGGCTATGGAAAAATAAGCAATTGAGAGTTTTGCCTTGGGTAAAGAGCGTTACTTCAACAGCCTTCATTATCTCTCTCTTTTTTTCCCTTGCTTTTGTTTTTCTCAGTTAGAGCCGATGCTTAAGCAGACCCTGGCCGCGACTCGCTTTTATGGATTACACCATTTCTGGAAATGAGGGAGGTATGAATGCCACATGACAGATGAGAGCATTGATCCAGCGAGCCATCATCGGGTAAAGTGAGAGAGCGAGAGAGAGCGCAATAAAGAAGGAAAACAATGGAAACCAATCACACTTCAGCACAAATGCCTTCCAAAGTGCTTCCCTTAAAAACAAAATCACTGTAAGAGGGAGAACTACATCTTAAGTGACTGTCATCAGCAGTTTTTATTTCCTACATCATTTAGGGATATCATTTAATATAATATAATAATATAATTCTCGCCCTGTGTGCGATTTATCAGTACATGTTAATGTAAAGAAATAAATTTGTTTTAATAATCTTCCATCAAAACACAATAACAACTTTCCTAATCTGATGCAATCAAGGCCATATAAGCAGGGAAAAACAAAACTCAACCAATAATATCATAGATTAACACTTCACTTTTCATATCACAAGCCAAACACTAAAATCAAGTCTCACCTTACATGTAGCTGCACTAGGAAAATTGCAAATGTCTCAAGTAAAAAGTGTTGTGCTGTCTTTAAATGAGTGTCTTAACTACAGATGCTTGAAACTAGAGGTTCACGGGACCTGGTGCAACAGAGTGCGGCGCGGGACAGTTTTGAATTGCTGAGTGCGGATGCGGGAGCAAAGATACTGATATGTGCAAGGGATCCAGGAGAAAGAAATGACTTGTGGGCTCCCGCAATACATAATTATCTAACAATAACAGCAAGCAGAAGTCTGTAACTGGAGATCTCAAGTGTTGTGTGTGTGGCAATTGGAAAAAATAGCATGTAGACACCAGAACGAAACAGAATCTAACTGGGTTGGGACTGATAAATCAGCATAGACACGTCTTTCTCTTTCTATGTGCTTTTGCAGGCAGGAACGGGACAAATTGTGTACATTTTGGGTGGGAATGGAATAAAATCTAACTTATTTTTGGTGGTAGCGGGAGGGAGCGGTACATAATCTTGCGGGAGCGGGATTGAAAAATCCATCCCGCGCAGACGTCTACTTGAAACGATAAGCCATTGAGCAAATATTCAGTATGGCTGTGCATATTTAGGGAGATAAAAAGAACAGATTGTGTCTCAAATATGCAGAAATTATGATTTTCATAAAGAAATATGTGCCCTTCCTACTTATTTACGTGGTTATATTTGTTCATAAATAAATTCAAAAATAGAAAATTATTTATAATTGAAAGAAATAAACAAATTCACAAATAAATACTATGAGATTTGGAAATATACAATAAGATTCATAAATATTACATTGGTCTTGACAAAACAAAACATGAATTTCAGACTCATACTTTTCCCAGTGTTAATTTGTTCAATTGCATGAATTTATTTGAGCTGTTTGAATATGTCTCTATTCGTTTGTTTTGTTAGCGCTGAAAAAAAGCGCAGTTTTTTTACCACCATACAATATTTTGTCAATCAACCAAAAATCAATCAATCAATCAATTAATCAATCAATAAATTAGGAAACAGCTATAGTATGGTAAATTATAACTCACTCTAAAAAGTATTTCAGGGGACCTGTTACCACAGCTTAAATAAATGTATGGTTGCAAGTTTAACATTCTAATTTATTGTTTTAATTATACCTTTGTTGCAAACATTATTTTGTTGAGTTCTGTTGACATAATAATGTTGATCATTACATCAACTTAATATCATCTGTAATTTAAAATTTCTGCGTTAACTGTTTTTTTTGTTTGTTTGTTTGTTTGTTTGTTTTTTAAATTAGGTTGTTGTTACTTAATGAAATTGTCTTGATAACTTCGGAAAATAGTCAGTGGATTTCCCAGCATGCTTTGCTTAGGGACTGGAGTAAAGAGAATAAATGTTGAAATTAAGTGTTAATTTAATTGTTTTTTTAGTGAAGAGAAAGACCTGTTAGTGTTTAATGCTGTTATGTTTGACATTTAAAAGAGTTTCTGTAATAATGAAGCTTTTCTGGTTACTATTGTGCTGAAGAGTAGATACATGTAGGTAAACACTACATTGACACTATAAGCAATGACTGCGCTATGCCAGTGACAAGTAATATTTTACTTGTTCATTAAATATACATGTTAAATAAGTTATGCTAGCATGTGCTATGATAGCTGTTGATTTGAAATGAAATAGATAAGATTAGCCTATTTGGTTCCAGGGCTACAACTTTTGTTGGAGTGACTTTTTTTTTTTGAGTAATCAACTTAAAAAGTTGTGTTTATGCTACAAATTATTAAGTTCCTCTACCTTAATGTAGCTTGTTGGTTGAACGTAAATTCACTCAAAGTTGTCACAACTAAAAAAAAAATTGATGCAAACTGTTAATTTTTTTTTTGTTGAGCCAACACATTATTTTTTAGAGTGTATGGATATTTACGGCAGATAGCAAATTTCAATTGATGCTACTAGCCCCATCATCCCATTAGCTTTTACCTGGGCTGGTTGTCCTGTGCCAGGTTCTCTCCTCTCTGGTAGGCGTGGTCAGCGATCTGAGTGGTGGATCTCTTGAGGATTTGCTTGAGCTCAGGCTCCAGCCGCTCCATGATAGCTTTAATGGTCTCAGGGATCTTCTTGAGTTTGGCCAGAGCTTTGATCAGGATCCCCATGAACTCTGCGCTGTTCTCCTCTGGGTCCACGTCCTGGTCCTCTCTCATTTCCTGCAGCTCACGGGCTGCACAACAACACATACACTCTATGAAGATCATTACAACAATATATAATTACAGCATAGATGTTTTACTACCTTACACCATAGATGTGTAAGGTAGTAAAACTTTATGATATGATTTTGAATGAATTGTTACATCGTTTATTATTACATAACTATTTAAAAGGCACATTCCAATTTGAATATATTAATGAATAAATGTGAATATGTATTAAATGTACTAACAATCTGTTAAGATTTATATATTAGAATGTTAATGTTAATGTTATTACATTTAATTTATTCTTAAGTTTTTTTAATAGAGCTTTTACAGGGAAAAAGGTTAGTAATGTTAACGTTAAGTAACCTACAATGAACCTTGAACTTACAATACCTGCAATTTAAACAGATTTTTAGAGTCATCTTTAACAATTTTTCAGTGGTATGTTTCATCATTTTATAATCATTCCCTCCCTTCTCATCAGCACACTCCTTAAAAAACCTGCATAACACACCTCTCCATATTCACCTGCTCAATAGAGTGATCGTACAGTGAAGTGCTTATTTTCCTGTCTGCTAATACCCTCAAATCCAATGACTGTTTAAAATGGTCTTAATGTTTATGGCAAGTTAATGGGCTCAGGTTTTTCTTTTTCACCCCCCCAAACTGTAGCTTGCTAAATAATTACTACAATTACCACCGACAAATGATGTGCAAAAGGCCATTAGACAAAATAGGCGACAAAAGGGAAGCGTCTTCCGCAGCAGGGGAAATGTTGTCTGATGGCGTCACCCTATCACACATAAAGCACTGCGACAGCAATAATTGCGAGCGTTTCGTGTAATGTGAAGAAACTGCAGGCAACACAGAAATTATTCTGGCTTCTACCTGCTTTAGCAAAATCAGAGCAAATAAGAAAAATTAAAGTGTGAGTAATCATCTAAAGTGAAATAGACAGACAGACAGACAGACATACAGAGAGATAGATAGATAGATAGATAGATAGATAGATAGATAGATAGATAGATAGATAGACAGACAGACAGACAGACAGACAGACAGAGATAGATAGATAGATAGATAGACACACAGACAGATAGATAGATAGATAGACACACAGACAAACAGATAGATAGATAGATAGATAGATAGACAGACAGACAGACAGACAGACAGACAGATAGATAGATAGACACACAGACAGACAGAGATAGATAGATATATAGATAGATAGATAGATAGATAGATAGATAGATAGATAGACACACAGACAGACACACAGACAGATAGATAGATAGACACACAGACAGACACACAGATAGATAGATAGATAGATAGATAGATAGATAGATAGACACACAGACAGACAAATATAGATAGATAGATAGATAGATAGACAGACACACAGACAGATAGATAGATAGATAGATAGATAGATAGATAGATAGACACACAGACACACAGACAGATAGATAGATAGACACACAGACAGACACACAGATAGATAGATAGATAGATAGACACACAGACAGACAAAGATAGATAGATAGATAGATAGACACACAGACAGATAGATAGATAGACACACAGACAGACACACAGACAGATAGATAGATAGATAGATAGATAGATAGATACATAGATAGATAGATAGACAGACACATAGATAGATAGATAGATAGATAGACAGACACATAGATAGATAGATAGATAGATAGATAGACACACAGACAGATAGATAGATAGATCAATCAGAGACAGTGTATGAGAAACAGACAGCTGTGGGTGGGTTGGTGGGTCTGATAACAGTCTCTGAGCTCACAGTGGAGTCGGCCCCACACAGGAGAGCATGGATAACAAGGCCCGCACCCCCGCTGTGCTGACAGTGCTGCATGATTAATAACGTAAGAGAGTATCTCATCTGCACCGGTTAATATGCTTACTGAAACATGATGTACTGAGATCATGAAACCTGAGAGAGCGTGTTCTTGTGTGTGTGCAGACACGTCTTTTTTAGAGATGCATGAATGTGTGAGTCACTGTGTAATTGTAAGAGAAAATTGGTATGTCAAAGTATTAGTGTGTGTGTATATTACAATGACCATCTCCATGTACGTTTAATAGCAGTATGTGTAAGCCACTGCTTTCAGTAACACAAAAAGCAACATTTGCAAGTTTTTTCTTATCTGTGGCAGCCCCCAGTGGCATATTAATAGACACAGTGACACTGGTCAGATGTGTCCTAATGATTTAATTAGCACTTTGAACACTGGCAGACAATATGGAGCACCAGGCCCAACAAAATCACCTCTCACTTCCTAACGGCCCGGACACCCGCTGTTCCCTTCAGTACAGCAGAGAGGAATCCATCATTCAAATTATGAGCCACTAAATCAAGTTCTAATTCACTCTTGCAAAAGTAGCACTCTATATACTCTCTTTCAATGGCTAATGGCAGTGTTTGGGGTAATGCGTTACATGTAACGCGAGTTACATAATCAGATTACTTTTTTCTAGTAAAGTAAAGCATTACTTTTACATTTACAACAAAATATTTAAAATATTTAATATTTTTGTATTTAATTTATATTCAATTCACTGCATCTCTAATAATTAGCACCATATTTTGATGCATATTTTAACACATTACAACAATACTACAATTTTATATTTAGGTTTGGTTTTTGGCCCAGTGTTTCCAGAATTTTTGTTATTTCTGTTGTTCTGTTTGTGGAGGTTCTTACTGCTGGATGTTCCTGGGGTGCTGAACTGTGAGGGTTCTGTGAGCTTGCGTGGAGTGGACAAACCACCGACATCCAAAACAGATGTGTCCTTTGGAGCGGACCTGAAAAAGACCAACAATACAGGTAAATGTAATTTCCTTCTTCACGATAGAAACCATTTTCAGAATGACAGCAACTGTTGTTTAAACATTCGTAAAAAAGACCATGTTTTATGAAAATAATAGAGAACTTTCCGCTAAAACATTGCCATTAAAGTGGTCAGAACAGGAAGAATCAAACAAGGCAGATTGCAAAACACGAGAGAGACGAAATGAATAAAAATCCTGCCAGAAAATTGCAGTCGCGTCATGACCCTGACTAATAAATCACTTCTCCTCATGAAAGCGTTGCGCTATAATTACATGGCCATAAACAGAGCAGTGGAAGAGTGACAAACATGGACGCTCAATTCTGAGATCAAAAACACTATTACAAACAACTCCACACTTCAGCCCTGCAGGGTCACCAACCTGCATTAGCTTAATGCGCTACACCGCTGCGCCTTGTCTAATCTCCGAGAATTAGCATTGCAGAGGCAGCCGTGGCGGTTCACACGGCACGCTGACGGAGGGGGTCAGCAATCCCCCGGCGACAGTGCGCACGTGGGCGGCCGTGTCGCCATCGAGAAAAGCAAAAACCTATTATCATTCCTCTCGTGCTCATCCGCAAGGGTGCGAATGACTTATCTCTGTTTGTGCTGAATGCCGGCATCAGTGCCACGGCGGCCAGGCCAGGAAGAGAACAGTCGCAAATCGGCTAATTACACGACTCTGGTGAGAAGGATGCAACAGGGCCAGAGAGGCTTTGTTTACCAACAAGCTAATGATTTAAGAGCCTGGTGAACGAAGCCTTCAATAAAGAATTAATATTGTGATTTCCCTTCAAGATAGCGTAATCACCCCGTTAGCAGCCTGTTATTAATCGAAGCAGAACTACGCTGAGATTCAGAAACAGACTTTAAAGAAGAAGCGTGACACATTTTCTACGTGTCACCCCTTTGACTAATTAAAGTTTATTCAGAATGTCAAACTAGCTGGGGTTTTTACACCAGCTCTGGCCCATATTCAGGCCTGGATTCTTAATTAGTCTGATCAGTTATTCTGTCTGGCATATTCCACACTCTTATTAATGATCAGACAGCAGTGACTCATGGGATGTTTGGTTTAAGAGAGCACGTCTCTCTCTTTAAAAAGTACACACACAGTAATTAGATGAGCTGTGCGCCCTGCCACCAGCAACCTGCGAAGGTAAATTAATCTAAAGCTGAGAAATGACTTTGCCACTCCAAAGGTAATTGCTTTCAGTTTACTGCCACAACCTGAATCAAAAAGATTTTTATTCACATTTTGTAATATTTTCATATTGTTGTTCTACTTTGGGTTCAAACACTGAGACCACAAATCTTTAAAATGACAATGTGTACTTTTCATTCTTGAATATTCTTTGATTTGAATTCACACTAGATTTGAAGTCTTTGAATTCTGGCTTCTACCTCTAATTAGCATCTACTTTTGCCAAACTGCATGCACCGCCCAATCAAATCTACAGTAGCTCACCGTCCCTTGTCCTTGTCTTTGCCGCGGTGACCCACACGGCTAGTAGACTTGATGTAGAGGTGTCGATGGAGCTCGTCGATTAGCACCAGGTGGATGTTGAGCTTCTTGCTGTGGAGCTCCAGTCGCAAGTCGCCGAGACCCTCCACCTGCAACAGGGGTCCTTCAAGAGAATCCACCGCTGAGACCTGCAAACACAACAAACGGCACGCCTGAAGTTTCCATCTGCCTGAATGTCTATGAGCAAAAATGATGGATGACAATAAATAACTTGTGTTAAATAATGATATCAAATTAACAAAGGAACAAACAAACGCTTTTCCATTTTTCTCAACTGGTCCCAATGTCATTATAGTAGATGTTTAAGGTCAGTTACCTTTGACAACTATTGTAATGACTGATATAATAATGAATGATACAATTACTTGTCATATTCAACAAATAATCTTTAAAACTCACTCTGGGGTCTGTGGACCCATCCCCAAAAGACCAACTTGGGCAAGGGCCTCAGTAACCATGGATACCGACTGATATGGTCATTTATTGCTCTGAACTATGTAGCAACGTGGAAAAGCAGAGGCCATAAGAAAAGCCCATAGCCCTAAAAACAGACTTCCCTGCATTAATTTATAGACAAAGTGATCTGTAAATGAACATGCATCCCAGGACATTGTGCGTATGATTATAACTTGTAAAGTGTCTCTTGCATAGTATTTTCATTTTATGCATATCTTATGAGGGAACTCCTTTCAAATTAATGCTCATTTAACGACTCACACTTTCACCTCCTCACAGAATGCAGTTTGTGTTTGTTGTATTAATCAGAGTATAAACGGACACAAACCCACCAGGCCCATTTTAATCAGGCTCAAAACACAAAGAGCCGTAAAACGCCCCCACAGAAGAATTTTCCACTCGGAAATCTCATTGGTCAGGTCAACCCTAAGAGAGGTGACTTCTCCCAGACTTTAAAAGGCACTGTCAGTTTGACTGCCTTCTCTTGTTCCCGACTGATTCTCTATTGCTCCTGGCTGCTCTGTGGCCTCTCTGGCTTGGGCCGGAGGCCTCACAGGCCACACAGGCCTCAACCTGCACCCCAGCCATGTGCTTACTTAGAAGAGAGAGAGAACTTTTTCCCCACTACAAGATTCAAACCATGCAAGTTTGTCATCATTTCTTCATTCAACGCAGGAGAAATCAATTGCAACTTCAACACCATCAATTCATGGAATCACCAAGAACCTGTTCAGAACAACAGACTGCTTTCACTGCAAAGGCATGCAAGTATTGAATCTTTTCACTAAGCAGGAGTTTAGGATAAGCAGTAGAACTCTCTTAACAAGGTGTTTTGAAATAATAATAAATGACTCTTCATTCCCTGTTTCCGTTTTCAGTTCATTCTTTTATTTTCCATTCTACCCATGTACTGTATGTGCGATTGTGTGTATGTGTTTAGATTAGTTGTGTTCGTGTTTTAGTTAATAAATTTGTGCACAATACATATTTGGTTCTGACTCCCTGCCTGCAAATAACTGTCACTTAAATGATCTCAAACTTGTTACACGCTCTAAGGGCTGTAAATGCTAAGAAAGAATTATTTTTCGGTGGCTATGAAAAATACCCTTTTCTTAGAATGAATTAATAATCAATACTGAGTGTTCACAGGATGAACTGATTAATTGATTGTAATCTTAAAGGTCCCGTTCTTCGTGATCCCATGTTTCAAACTTTAGTTAGTGTGTAATGTTGTTGTTAGAGTATAAATAAAATTTGTAAAATTTTAAAGCTCAAAGTTCAATGCCAAGCGAGATATTTTATTTAACAGAAGTCACCTACATCGAACGGCCAGTTTGGACTACATCCCTCTACTTCCTTCTTTAATGACGTCACTAAAACAGTTTTTTGACTAACCTCCGCCCACAGGAATACACAAGAGTTGCGTTTGTAGAGTGTGTTTGTCGCCATGTCGTCAAAACGCTGTTATTTTCATCCCGCAGTCCAATCACCGGGTCTGATTCCGGCTCATATTGATAGGGTAAAATTAAAGACATGTTTACAATAACACTGAGCGCGTGCATCTCCACGTTATGGTAAGAGGCGTGACTTTTCCGGGCAAGGTTCGCTCAGAGCCATAGAGCGCTAAGCTGCTGTCGAATCACAGCACAGGAACCGCTGGCACAATCAGAACTCGTTACATATTTCTGAAGGAGGGACTTCATAGAACAAGGAAGTCATCAGCCCGTTTTTATGACAGTGGAAACAGCGGTATACAGATAAGTAAATTATGTGAAAAATACTGTGTTTTGTTACATGCGAAACATGAACACATGTTATATTGCACACTATAAACACAATCAAAGCTTCAAAAAACCACGTTTAATGTAGCTTTAATGTAGCTACATCAAGTTAATCTGATTAACTGATTCAAATATAACATAATATGTTATGAATAATTATTAATATTTCCCCTTTTGAGCTAACTCGCTACACTATAAAGTGTCCAAATATTTTAATTTTGGACAGAATCATTTTAATAAATTAAAAAATGATAAACATTTTGTGAAATGTTTTGCTAGAAAAAAAAAAAGTTATTTTTATTAACTTTCTTTAAAATCAGTGGCACTTGGTTTGTTATCTTACGCAATGGCTTAATACATTTTAAAATGTGAAGTTTCTGAATATTTATGAGAGCCACTGCATGTTGGCTATTATAATATGGCTATTCATCTACTTTGGAATTTTGGTATCTGTTGTTTTGCATGTTAGGTTGAAACTATCAAATCCCAGTGCAGCTTTTTTACTGCTAGTAGCTGAAAAACTGTTCTAGGCATATCCATTGTTGTAAAGCCTCCTAGATTAGCTGCGCTCCAGGATCACATAATAGCACATGCCTCACCTGCCCATCAAAAACCATAGTGATAAAGCACAATAACAACTCCCGTCCAATCAATGTATTAAAAGAGGCAGAATGTAGTGTGGTGGACTGCAGTGGCACTGAATATTCACTCTGCTGAGTGCGTGTGGCTCCTGCAGAGAGCATAATGAAGTATGCGGCTTCTGGTTGAATGAGGCATGAGACAGAGCTTATCATTGAACACAAAGTGAGAGAATGATGCAAAAACAAGGAAAACTAAATGCATATATAAGTTCGCTCTCTCTCACACAGATATACTAGTAACGCTTACTTTTTCCCAAAAAAACTCTAAATAATGGATGGATGGATGGATGGATGGATTCTTAATACATACATACATACATATGTACTATGGCTGTAAAATCGATTAATCACATCTAACATAAGAGTCTGTTTACATAATATATGTGTGTATATACAGTATACACACAGACAGAAATATAATATATAAACACACATATACTATAAAAACACAGACTTATGTACGATGTGATTAATCACAATTAATCGATTTTACAGCTCTAACACATGTTATCTATTTATGTAGGGTGTGGATTCAGAAAGTAATTTATAAAAATATCTGGGTTTTGTTTTTTTTTGCTCAAAAAATGTTTTGTGTATCTGTATTCATCTGCTCCTCTCTTTGTCATACACAAAGAGGATTTTAAAGAAATAAAATGAAGAACAAATGCAACTTAACATGGAGCACAAGTCCAGGTAGCCCCTCAGGCTTTGCTTTAATGCTGTCCTGGATCTGCACCGTATCAGCAGCTACTTGCCATGCTGCCGCGTTTGCAAACTGAATCTGAAGCAGTTGTGTGGTTGATAAGTTCAATTTCCTCATTTCATTCACCTGACCTGGCTCACATGTCTCAGAGCCTTGATCTTCTATGCAACCTTTCCCTTATTCCTTCCATCCTTTTAATCTCTCACTCTCTCTCTCTCTCTCTCTTGCTCTTTTTTACTGCATTAACTTGTATTTCTAGTCTTTCCTTCTCTTTCCCTTTACCTCTCCTCTCCTTCAGCGCCAAAAGATCCTGCAGTGGCTACTGCTTGTTTATATTTAGTGAATAAATCAAAATAGCTCTGAATGAATGTGTTTTATTAGAGGGAAGCTAATGGCCTGTTGATAGTGCTCTGGAGGGCCATCACTGCACACTTGGTGCATCGCTTCTGACAGACAGCGGAGGGGTCATGCAAGTCAAGGAGTTGTTCATGCAAATGAGGGTTGCATGAGCCACAGTGTATACCAGCAGCATCAGCTGATCAGGTTCATTCTGAGTATGTGTAAGTGTGCCTGTTTACATTTCCAGACTAGGTTTAGCTGAGAAGACACTTCAATTTGCAATTGAGATACTTATTTTTATACTTGGGAGAAGAGAGAGAGAAGAAGGGGAAGAGGCTAAGAGAGAGTATAGGATAGGACAGTAAAGGAGGATGGAGAGAAAGAAGAATAGTTATAGGCAGGAAGAGGACAAGGAAAGGAAAAAGGAAGAGTATGAAAGGAAGAGAGAGAGAAAGTAGAAGTCACAAAATCAAGAGAAAGAGGAAAGGAGTGAGGACAGAGGAAGAGGAAAAGAAAAGAAAAGAAAAGAAAAGAAAAGAAAAGAAAAGAAAAGAAAAGAAAAGAAAAGAAAAGAAAAGAAAAGAAAAGAAAAGAAAAGAAAAGGAATATGGAGAGTGAGTGGAATGGTTAAAGGCTGGGAAGAAAATAAAGAGGAAGAGGAAAAAATAAAGAAAAGAGTAAAGGAAACAAAAATGAAGAGGAAGAGAAAAAGTAAAGAGGACAGGAAATGTCATGAAAGGAAAGGAATGAAAAAATAAAAAATAAGAAAGGAAAGGATGAGGAACAGTAAACAGGAAAAAGGAAAAAAGGAATTGTTAAGGATGGGAAGAGTATAAAGAAGAAAAGAAGAAAAGAGAAAATAACACATAAATTGTTATGGACAGGAAAAGAACGGGAATAGGAAATGGAAAAGAGAGTAAACGTAAGGAAAATTGAGAAGAAAAGGGACAGGACAGGACAGGACAGGACAGGACAGGACAGGAAAGGAAAGGAAAGGAAAGGAAAGGAAAGGAAAGGAAAGGAAAGGAAAGGAAAGGAAAGGAAAGGAAAGGAAAGGAAAGGAAAGGAAAGGAAAGGAAAGGAAAGGAAAGGAATATGGAGAGTGAGTGGAATAGTTAAAAGGCGGGAAGAAAATTAAGAGGAAGAGGAAAAAATAAAGAAAAGAGTAAAGGAAACGAAAATTAAGAGGAAGAGAAAAAAGTAAAGAGGACAGGAAATGTCAATGGAATGGAAAAATAAAAATAAGAAAGGAAAGGATGAGGAACAGTAAACAGGAAAAAAAGGAATAGTTAAGGACGGGAAGAGTATAAAGAAGAAAAAAAGAAAAGAGAAGAAGAGGAAAGGAAAATAACACATAAATTGTTATGGACAGGAAAAGAACAGGAATAGGAAATGGAAAAGAGAGTAAAGGTAAGGAAAATTGAGAAGAAAAGGGACAGGACAGGACAGGACAGGACAGGAAAGGACAGGACAGGACAGGAAAGGAAAGGAAAGGAAAGGAAAGGAAAGGAAAGGAAAGGAAAGGAAAGGAAAGGAAAGGAAAGGAAAGGAAAGGAAAGGAAAGGAAAGGAAAGGAAAGGGAAAAGTGGAAGTTAAAGACAAGAAGAGTAAGGTAAGGTAAAAGAGGTAAAAGAAAGAAGTAGAGGAGGAAAAGGAAAATAATAAGGAAAGGAAAGGAAAGGAAAGGAAAGGAAAGGAAAGGAAAGGAAAGGAAAGGAAAGGAAAGGAAAAGAAAGTTAAGGTAAGGTAAAAGAGGTAAAAGAAAGAAGTAGAGGAGGAAAAGGAAAATAATACAAAAAGGAAAGGGAAGGGGAAATAAACAGAATTAAGTAAATAGTTGAAAGAGAGAAAAGGGCCAGCTCAACAGATGTGAGGTAATGAATGACAGCTCATCTGAAAAGCACACACTAGAGAAGCTAACCAGACTGACAGGTACGACAGTTACAGGTGTGTGTGTGTGTGTGTGTGTGTGTTCATGTAGCTAACAGACACAGAAAAGTGAGGGACGGCATTTTCAGATGAGAGTTGCAAATTGAAACACCGTGTACACCGTAATCTCTGTTGGCAGTCCCAATACTCCTTGTCAGATTTAACACAGTCACACACACAGGAAGAGAAGAACCTCTCTGAGGAGATGAAGAACACCAGAGGGACCTGAGAAAGCAGGAGGATGGAAGCTTGTCATCTCTGACCACAGCTACTCACTGATTTCCCCTGTTGAGTGGGAGATGCAACTGTACCCAAAGAAACAGTGGGATAAAACGCTGATAAAAATGTGCTAAAAAAACACACTGAAAAAGAACACAAAGTGAAACCTAGAAGCTAAAAAAAAACACCTAGAAATACAGCTCCTTGATGATGATGTTTTTGGCCCATGAGCTTTGATTAATTCAGTGGGAAAGCATCATCTGACCAGAATTGCGTAGCTGAATAGGTCACTTTTTTTAATCAGCACTTGAGCCGATTTTCAACGCACATACTCCTGACACACTATGCCGTTTTGATGCCATTTCCCCTCTCACTCATAAATAACTTCATGTCACTCTCCACTATGCTGGACTGAAAAATAAAGTAAATACAGTACACTACTGTTCAAAAGTTTGGGAAAGAAGTCTCGTATGCTCTCTAAGGCTGCATTTATTTGATCTTCAGTGTCACATGATCCTTTAGAAATGATTCTAATATACTGATTTTCTGATCAAGAAATATTTCTTATTATCAATGTTGAAAACAGTTGCTCTGCTTAATATCTATGATACATTTTTAGGATTGTTTGATGAACAGAAAGTTTAAACCTTTATTTGAAATAGAAATTTGTAACATTCTAAATGTCTTTACTGTCAATTTAATGTGTCCTTGCTTAATAGGAATATTAATTCTTTAATGTACCTTAATGTCAAACTTTTGAACGGTTGTGTAAATATGGACAGGAACTGGACATGACAGGACAGGACAGGAACAACTACATTAATGTTTTCATAATTTAAAGGACCTTTTCATCTAATGGAGTTTCTTTATAATGTGAAATATTGTGAAATATCGTTTGCAATATCTTATATACAAAAATATATTTTTTAAAAACAGTACATGCTATTTTGTAAATGTTTCTTTACACAAATTAACAATAAATTCACGAAAAAATATCTAAATATATAATTTACTTTTATTTTTTTATTGAACTAAATAGCGAGATTATGTTCCTTCACTCATTAGTTAAAAAAATACAAGAACTTATTGTAATTACTGTATACCAGAGCCATAACCACCATAGATATTGAGGGGGACAAGTCCCCCCCAATAATTAGAAATGGTCAAATTTCAATTTTGATTTTGTCCCCCCAAATTTTTGACATATTAGACATACCATTCTTATTTCTTTTTCATTATTTCCTTAAATCCCTTTTAATCTTTTAATTATTTAATTCCTTTTAATAAAAAAGACTTGGTTACAGCCTGTATTCAATGTATATATAATTATTGTAATTAAAGTAATTATTACTGTAATTAAAGTAATTATTGTATACACAAGAACCCCTTCCCAAGCATCCCAAGATGCACATAATGAAGTTAGTTGAACTAATATTATTAGACTGGTAAAGATGTCAAGGTAAAGATCTAGAATTATTTTAATAGTTTTCATATATCAGAGGTCAAGCTAGAGAAAAGAAAAAAATCAGCTAGTATGTACTTACAACATATTCACAAGCAACCACGAACGTACACTCACCAGCATATCCGTGGCGTGCAGGTAGTGCTTGCTAGCCATAGACGCCTCCAATTTCTGAGGAACCTGTTTGATGTTCTCGATCTCATCTAGCAGGCTCAGGACGTGCTTGTGCTCGACACCCTCGATCCACAGCTTCCTCAGTTCATCTCGTTTACAGTGGAGGAGCATCTTACAGGATAACAGGTTCTCCTTGACCTGAGCAGAGAGAAGTCCACACACACACACACCATGTCAGGAGAATAGTAAAAGACACTTGATAAAACAAAACGCAGTTTTCCTTTCACAGTTCTTTTTTCTTCGCATAATTACTTTCAAGTGTGTCAGCAGCAGGGGAGAAGATGATAAACAAACATTTTGCAGTAGATTAAAATGCAAGCTTAGTGGCTAATTTACAAGGATATTATTTCAGACATCGAAGACAATTACTAGTGATTTCTAATGTTTCTTTTATGATGGTTCACCATGTTTTGAGCCCGTTTCGGGTGGCGTGGGAAGCAGTAATTAGTTCATTTTTAATGTTCTTAAAAGAGCTTACAAAACATGCAGCAATTGTGAACAAATCCCAAAGCTGGATAAACAAACAGCAAAATTAATGAACATTGTTAGGTTTTATTGGCTGCGTTGGGTTTATGCCTTCCGTTTTCCCACTTACACTCTTACACAAGCACACTGAGACACACAGGGAAATGTTTTGTGAGTCCTTGACTCAAACACATCTTTCAAGAGTACAATAAATAAACTCGGTCACCTGTGTCTTTAAATAATAACGAGTAAAGGCGGTGATTGGGGGTCCCTCGGCACCTCTCATCAAATACTTCAGCAGCATGAAGACAGAACTGCTATTCTCTATGTTCTCTGAGGCAATTTTGAGTGTGTGTGTGTGTGTAGGAAGCCTGACACCAGAAGCCTGAGGGACGACCCATCAGGCCGCATGGCTGAGAGCGACGTTTAAGCAAAAAAACACCAAAAAAAAATAGCTGTTGATTTGCTTTTAATTTCCCTTTTTGCGTCAAACTGCTACAGCATGTTGTTTTCCCTCTAATTATGTCTTATAAATCATTCCCTGGGTATTACAGCCAGTATTATATAAGACTGCATGCAGTTTGTGTGTGTTTACGTATTATAGAACTATGTGGGCTATAAAGCAGCAGTTGTGTTTCATCTTCACCAGCTGCTGACCAGAAAAAAAAAATCTTTGCAGTTAGGAAGTTATTTCAATCAGTCATAAACAGACTGACAACATGAAGATGTATTACTGTGTGACTGGCAGCTACGTGCCTATGTTATTAAAATATACTACTGAGTCATTGCGCATCTGCCTAAAATTAGGGATTTTAACCAGGGTCCCTGAAGGTACTCTCCAGGGGGTCTGGGAAGAAGACAGACTATCATTCAAAAGCTTGGGGTTGGTAAAATATTTTTTTTGTCTTGAAAGAAGTTAATACTTTTATTCAGCAAGGGCAAATTAGAGAGATAGTTCACCCAAAAGTGAAAATAACCTCACGATTTACTCACCCTTAAACCATCCAAGGTGTAGACTTTCTTCTTTCAGACGAATACAGTCAGAGATATATTTAAAAATATTCTGTGTTTTAAATATGGATGTTTTTTACAGAAACCCATCGCTTCGCTTCAGAAGGCCTTTATTAACCCCCGGAGCTGTGTGGACGACTTTTACGATGGGTGGATGCACTTTTTTTTTTTTTTTTGCTTCAAAATCAGACCCCCCCCATTCACTGTCATTATAAAGCCTGGAAGAAGCAGGATATCTTCAAATATATCCCAGATTGTGTTCGTCTGAAAGAAGATAGTCATATACACCTAGGATGCCTTGAGGGTGAATAAATCATGGGATAATTTTCATTTTTGGGTGAACTAAGCCTTCAAATGGATGAAAAATGGAAGAAATTACACTTATAATGTTACAAAGGTTCCTATTTCAAATAAATCCTGTATTTTTTTATTTATTTATTTTTTTACTTTCTATTCATCAAGGTATCCTGAAAAGTATATTTCAACATAGATATAATAAGGATTGTTCCTTGAGCACCAAATCAGCACATTAGAATGATTTCTGAAGGATCATGTGACACTGAAGACTGGAATAACAGCTGCTGAAAATTCAGCTTTGCCATCACAGGAATAAATTACATTTTAAAATATATTGAAATAGAAAACAGTTATTTTAAATTGTAATAATAATTCACAATATTTCTGTTTTACTGTATTTTTGATCAAAAAAATGCAGCTTTAGTGAACATAAAGCATTTTTTTCAAAAAAAAAAAAAAAAATTTTTAAACTTACCGACACCAATTTCTACATTTGCAATTAACTATGTTTTAAACATTATATAATGCTATTTAATACTGTTAATAAAATATATTTTAAAATTTAGCGTCATTATACAGGCGGTCCTTGGTTGACTAAGAGTCTTGGAAGGGGGTCCCTGAGTCTGCAAATGTTGAAACTCATGATCTAAAACATACATTCATGCTTATTAGTGAGTTTCCAAATGCAAATGTGTCACACACCTGTTTGATCTTGTTGCGAGAGCTGGTGATTCTCTCAGTGATGCTCTGGTAGGTTCGGATGGCTGTGGTGAGCTCTGTGTAGTGCTGAACGATCAATTCGTCCAGATCTCGGTCACACTTCTCATAGGCGTCCTCCAGGCGGAACTTCTCCGTCTCTCGATCCTGCACGTCATCACTGCTGGACAGTGTCCTGACCGAAAGACAAATAAATTTATAGTGTGTGTGTGTGTGTGTACATTATATATATATATATATATATATATATATATATATATATATATATATATATATATATATATATATATATATATATATAGGGATGGGCAGTATTTATGATACATGTATTTCAAATACGCATTTCAAATACAAAATAGTATTTTGTAATTTGTATTTGATAGGGTTGATGAAAATGGCTTTGTATTTTCTATCAAAATACTTTAGTGTTTTGAATTTTTGTATTTTTAAAATACTGTAAAATACTTTGTAAGAAGTCTACATGATGACATCATAAAAATGCGGCCTCTGATTGGTGCTTACTCAGTAGTTTGCTGAGACTTGTTGAGATCAGAACAGAAAATTGATCCATATGGAAGAAGGTGGTCAAGGTAAGAAACGTGCAGGCTGCCAGCTTTTTTTTTTTTTGCGTAAATTGATATTCATTCATAGTTCATATTAAATTTTGGTAGCCTAGGCTAAATAGTTTACCAATTTACATAATGTTCTTTAAAACAATTATACCGAGCAGCAGCCCCCTGTATTTATGATTAACAATCAAATGATTAATTAGTTAGAAACTAGTTGCTATGAATACAGGAGCCATCAGTTGTCTTCTTATGAATGACTTGTTTGTCATTGAGTCAGTGCTGCTGATGCAAAGTAGGCCTTTCATTACCAAACACCAAGTAACTAAATTAGGAAAATTTTTGTTGGTTACTTTAAAACTAACCTTCATCTGGGAGATCACAGGGATATGTTAATATTGGACCTGTTAAAGCCACAATATGTACATTTTCGCCGCTAGAGGTTGCTTATTCAAAACAAAGGCGTAGCTCGATGAAACCTTGCGACACACACCTTGAGAGCAGCGGGACGTTTATTATGCCACAGTTGCTGCTTCCGCTTCTTCCGGTCAAGCGTATGTGGGGTAAAGCAGCACTGTTTATCATATTAGATACATTTGTGTGTTGAAAGTTGTTATAGTGCAACTCTGTGAGTTCGCTCGGCGATTGCTATGAGACACTTGTTGCACATCGGTCTAATAAAACACATAATATACTAAAGTGTCTTTGATGTTTCCATGGTTTCTACAAAATAAAACCGGAAATCGAGGGTAATGACGTCATTGATAGGCGATGAACGGACACGGCCTGTGTCCTGGTTAAAATTGCTTATTTCTCTGGATTTAAACAATTTTGAAAACAATTTTTGGATTTAAACAATATATATATTATATATATATATATATATATATATATATATATATATATATATATATATATATATATATATATAAACATCATTTAATTTAATTATAATTTATTTCTACTAAATGAACAAGGACAATATATTTTTTTTTAATTGTATATACACATTTCATATCCAAGACAACCTATTTATACCTACAAAAATCATGCAATTTAATAATCAAAGATAAAAATAAAAAAAACTATCTTGGAAGTAAGGGTATACATGTTTGAATGGCCATGACACTCCTCTAGAATCTTTTGAGCTGGCTTTCTTGCCATTTCTGACACCAGAAAACTGACTGCAATACACTTAAATCTTCTACAGAGCACAGCATGAATGCCAGAGACAGGGCTGCACCCAATATAAGCTCATCTCGTCATCATTATGATACAAACTTTCAGACAGATGTAGTTGGATTTTTGCCCATCGGAAACACAATTTCACCACAATCCATCATCAGACGCCCACCCACTCAGAGAGACCCGCTGGGGCCGGTGCCAATCCACCGAGTGTCCCAGACCGCAGACTGCCAGACATTACAGCTCAGCTCTCAAAGTCTGTCCTGAACTCATTTCCACTGCGGTGTGGCTTTAAATCAGAGTAAATGAAAGAAAGGCAGCACAATCTCCCAAAAGAGCTCATTACATTCATTCCAGTCTCTAGAGCTCAGAGAGATATAGAAAGAATGTCTGAGTGCTGGTATTCAGTAGGGAAAGGTCCCTTCAAGCTCGCAGAGAAGCACAGATCAGGTAGATATAGCTCTGGCACATAGACTCACTCTTTTGTGACCCCAGTGGATTGCCCTGAAGACATCCTAATGGAAATGACTGATGGATAAAATGGAGATAAAAGAGCCGTGAAGCAGAGTGATGGATCTCTGACACCTTATCAACTCAACTGGGCTCGATGGAAAAAAATAGGTTTAATCTATGTAAGCAAGTAAAAAGTTCATTACAACTCAACCAGGCATTACCACCAGTCTGGTAAACGTACTGTAACTATCACTATCTTTTATGCATTAACTTTAGCACATTATATTGGGTTCTGGCTGCCATCTATCAACAGCTGAGAAGAGCTGCACCATAAGATCTGTCACATGTTCCACAAGGCAATGGAAGTCTATATGTACAAGAGCTTCCCATCTTCATGATAGCTGATAGTTTCTTCCCTGCCTTCTCAATTGCCTCAAAAAAAAAAAAAAAAACCTGTGCAGACTAAAACAAATATATCAATGTATAGTATATATAGTGTTTTCACTGCAATTTATATGATTTCCTGTCACATTTTATATTAGGAGTCTTTAACTAGTACGTACTTACATCAAAAAATAACTTATGTATCACGTTCATGTTGTAATTTGCAAAATACTTTTGCTGCAATTAAGGTGGGACACGGGTAAGGCTAGAGACAGGTACGGTGGTACGGGTAGGGTTATGGGTGGGTTAAGAGGAAGGGTCAACAGTGTAATCATAGATGTAATTACAGAAATTAATAACAGATTCAAGTATTTTTTTAAAAAATATAAGTGCAATGTAAAAATATGTATGTACACAATAAGTGCATTGTATCAAATCATTAATTTAAATCTGAGTACATAGTAGCTTAGTTAATATAGACAGTATAGTATATGATATAGACAGTAGTTAATATATAGTTAATTATATAGACGCTTAATATAAAGTGGGACCAATTTTCTATTGTAGCATTTTCGTGTTTTTGCTCTTGTATGTTGTGGTGTATTGTTTATGTGTTGACAACCAAGACAAATACGCAGACTGCGTCTATGATGTTCAAACAGTGCTGTATAAGCAAACAGTTCCCTATATTTTTGAAACACGGTCTCTATTTTGAATCTCTGCCAGTCCTGTCAAAACATAATGAGTCCATTTAAACACGTTTGTACGTTTGCCTGCAAATTCTGTCATTCAGAAGACCAAACGGCAAACTATAACCTTGAGCTGATGAGACGTAAAGCCTCTTAAGAAATTCTGGTTATTTAATCCATAATTGAAATAACTCAATATGACAAAATAACAGGATGTATCGTTAGCAAACATGCTAAGCGGTTATCCTTTCACGTCCTTTGCTTCGCAAAATCAGGGTGCAAAGATTTAACGCAGGCAAAATCAAGCTGGCCGGCACAGACATTGTAAAAATATCGTGCTCACCTTATTACAGATATAAGTAAACCGGAGGGGTCTTTGCTTTTGGAGACAGCGCTCCTGTATCTGCCTGTGTCGGCTGCCATCTTTCCCTAACTACACCCAAACAACTCGTGACGGACGTCAGCCAATGGGAAGCCTCGCTCAGTCGCACAGGGATCGCAGGGAAATGAAGTCTTTGTGCTGCCATAAACAGTATGCCGTGAGGGATGGTAGTAGCAGAGAGGAGGTCCGATTCATTTCCGCGACTCGATTCTTTCGAACAGTTCGTTTCAAAGAACCATATGCATTACCAAGTAAACTATAAACTTGCAAAGTTGGTATTTCACCTAGGCCTAATTGCAAATTTTCATCACTTTGAAGAAACAATGGAACTATTTATTGCAAAGCATTTTGGATTGGCTATAATTTTATTAAAAGGTATATATCCCACACTTCTGTATTAGCCAAAAATTTGAAAATAGACCCTTTTCTTAATAAGTTTAGCTAGTTATTACTATTCCATGCAAAATTTTACACTCATAAATATAAATCTAAAAAAAAAACAAATACATTTTGTTGTTGTTGTTTTCATTTTCAAGAAAGATTTTGATAAATGTGAATTCTTCAAAGAATTTCAATTGCTTGTAAGACTCTTATTATCTAACATTTATAACAAGATAATACAATATGCTTTAGTTAATTTCAGAATTTTACGCATTCTAACCTTCTTAGAATATTCCATTTATTATCCTTTAGCTTGTAAATGTTGGGGTCTTTATTGAAATATAAAATGATTTCAATAAAATTGCTGTTTATTATTCTTCATTTGTCAGTTTATGCAGTCATTATATATAATAAATATAATTCACATATTAGACAATACTAACATGCATTTAAATAATAATATATAATAACAAATAAAATATATACTAAAAGTAACTTAATGTACATTCAATTTTAAACAAATCATTGTGCAGACTGCTTTTGATAACCAGTTCAATCACTCAAAAGAATGTGATAGATTATTTTACAAATCAGACAAACATTCAAAACAACAATCAAAACAAACAGCTAGGGGAGCAGCAGTATGGAGCGAAAGGTGAAGGTTGTTAATTGCTTTCTGTTAGGATATATGGCTCTGGACCTGCTCCCCTCTATCTCCTGACGATCTTTGCTGTAACAAACCAGGGAGGAAAGGGCATTGATTGTGTGGGAAAGGGTCGATCTGGCAGTCTCCTCTTTGACTGATGTGTCCGTGGACAGCAGAGATAACATAGTGGCCAATTTTGTGCCCCTTCAAAAAAGGAAACAATCACGGAGACTCTGAGGTTATTTTTTCTTTTAACTCCTCTGAGCCTTTAGTCAGATCCAGAAGTTCTTATCAGCTTCCTCTGAGGCCCATCATTTCTGAACAATCTACTGTCCTTTGCTGATGACACAGGACTTAAGTTATTTCTCATCACCTAGCGCAGGATAAAAGGTTGTCACGATGACACCCGAGGGCATGTAGACAAAGACAGCCACCCACTAAAGGACAGAAGACCCACATCTCTGAACACCCACACAGCTCATTTGACATGACGAGCTCAGGAACTTCTTTTCTACGATTGTATTAAAGCACTTTTGGGAAAGAAAGCATTAATGGTTAAAAAGAAGGTAATGCCTGCTTTTGATGACCACATTATTAAGTTTTACACAAATGTAGATTTCTCCAAGGTTGCTCCAAGTTTTGTGGCATTTAAAATTTTATTTCAAACCTCAAAGCAGCTGAAAAATGAAACTCTTAGTATATATATATATATATATACTAAGAGTTTCATTTTTCAGCTGCTTTGAGGTTTGAAATAAAATTTTAAATGCCACAAAACTTGGCATTTAAAATATTCATCTATTATATATATATATATATATATATATATATATATATATATATATATATATATATATATATATATATATATATATATATATATATATAGATGAATATTTAAGTAGAAGACATTAAGCAAATTTTTAAATTCTTTATAATTATTCTGCTCTAAAATAGATATGAAATGCTTATTGTTCGTTTTAAATAAATAAATAAATAAATAAATAAATAAATAAATATTCTTTTAAATGCAATACTTTTTTTTGTCCATTTGTGTTGTCCAATAGAGACACTAAGCACTTGCGCTCAACGAATGAGAGTCGCCTTTCTTCGCCTGTGCCAGGTGGGAGGGGCTAAAAGCGGAAGCGCTGTGTGTTTCTGAACTGGAACGTGCGGCCCTGGTGCTCGCGCGTAACGAACAGAGAGCTGTCAACTCTTTACAGTTTTTAACTGCTGATAAGATTTACATGAATTAGCTGGTTAAAGTAAAGGGGGCTTGTTTGACCAGGAATGGGAGCCAACAGCAGCACGCGCCGCGTGTCTTTTGAATCGGATGAAAATGAGAACATAACGATAGTGAAGGGCATAAGGGTGAGTGACACATGTCTGTTCTCCTCCACCTGTCAAATGCACATCACGCATACTGACGCATGGCTCTAATTCACCTCTGCTGTGATTTGAATGCATGCGCAGGATCGTGATGAAGGTTAACAGTCTTAACTTACCTAACTGGATAAACATTCTGTCCCTGTCTGCCTGGACATTTACTTCAGCTGACCTGGAAAAGTTAAGCTGGAATACAGGTTATGCAATTGATAAGCAAGCCTACGAAGAATAACTTTAGCAGACACCTGTTACAGTTCAAGCATCACAATGTCAACCATGACAGCACTGTGTGCCCGTCCCCCTTAACTCATACTGTACAGGTTATACAGTGTCACCCTTCACACAGCTGTGTATGTCAGTTGATACTAGTACTATATTTATGATTTTTTTTTAATGTTTGTTTTCATACGTGCAGCTTATTCACTTTTTTAAGAGACTGTTTAGTTTTGTGCAGGCGTTTTTCAGTGTTTACATAAATGAGAAAAAACAGCAGTGGTCTTCAGCCTATATGAAGAGATGAAGCAGGGACCCCCAGTTATTGTATAAATATAAGTGTTGCATATCAAGCCTACTCTGTAATAACATATATATATATATATATATATATATATATATATATATATATATATACACACACACTACCGTTCAAAAGTTGATCACTAAGGCTGCATTAATTTGATCCAAAATACAGTAAAAACAGTAATATTGTGAAATATTTTTACAATTTAAAATAACTGTTTTCTATTTGAATATATTTTAAAATGTAATTTATTCCTGTGATGCAAAGCTGAATTGTCAGCATCATTACTCCAGTGTTCAGTGTCACATGATCCTTCAGAAATCATTCTAATATGCTGATTTGCTGCTCAATAAACATTTCTTCTTATTATCAATGTTGTGTCTTATGGGCTTGTAAGGACATCAGGAGTTGTGTACAGTTTTTGTTGTTGTTGTTGTTGTTTTTAGAAAGTTTAGAAAGAATAGCATTTATCTGAAATAGAAAGCTTTTGCAATATTATAAATGTCTTCACTGTCACTTTTGATCAATTTAATGCATCCTTGCTGAATAGTATTAATTTCTTTCCAAAAAAAAAAAAAAAAAAAAAGAACAATAGAGTATAATGCTGGATAAGCTTTCCATTTCAGATATTTTTTATTTTTATTATTATTGTTGTGATAAACTTTTTAATAAAAAAATTAGTAGACCCTGACTAAGGATAATCAAACATTGCTGTCACTTCCAAACACAGAGCAATAAAAACACAATGGCCTGGTTTCACAGAGAGGGCTCAGTCTAAGCCAGGATTAGGCCTTAGTTCAATTAGGGTATTTATGTAGTTTTTGTAAATGTACTCTAGGAAAAAAAAAAACATTATATGTCAGTGCAAGTTGCTTTCAGTTGAAATGGCTCAAACATGCATTTTAGTCTAGGACTAGCTTAAAGGTGCCCTAGAATCAAAAACTTAATTTACCTTGGCATAGTTGAATAACAAGAGTTCAGTACATGGAAATGACATACAGTGAGTCTCAAACACCATTATTTCCTCCTTCTTATATAAATCTCATTTGTTTAAAAGACCTCCGAAAAACAGGCGAATCTCAACATAACACCGACTGTTACGTAACAGTCGGGATCATTAATATGTATGACCCCAATATTTGCATATGCCAGCTCATGTTCAAGGCATTACACAAGGGCAGGCAGTATTAACGTTTGGATCTGTGCACAGCTGAATCATCAGACTAGGCAGGGCGTGAGATTTAAAGGGGCCGCAGCCTGAATCGGTGCATAGTTAATGATGCCCCAAAATAGGCAGTTAAAAAAATTAATTTAAAAAAATCTATGGGCTGAAACTTCACAGACACATTCAGGGGACACCTTAGACTTATATTACATCTTTTGAAAGAACGTTCTAGGGCACCTTTTAGCCTTGTCTGTGAAACCGGGGGGTAAATTGTGTGACTAAGTAAAATAAGTTTAGGAAGTTATAGAACTAGAATCACTGAAACTAAAAATAGAATAAATTAAAGCGAAGTAGAAAAAAACTAATATTTTTAATGTAACTTATATATACTTCAGACTGAAATCCAGCAACTAAAAGGGCTTCATTATTTTATTATTATTATTTAAATTTGATTGTCTATGAGGCCTATATATTAAGTTAAACTTGACATGCCTTCTTAAAAATGCTGTCAAAACACAAGTGCTTAAGTACTTTTTCTTTGATGATTTTTTTTATTTTACATTCTGTTTGAAACTAGAGAATGAGCAAGAATATTTTTATGATTACAACACTGACATTTGTTTTCTGTTCTTCAGCTCTCAGAGAAGGTCATCGACCGCATGAGGGAACCCTCAGGCCCACCGAGGCCCCAGGCACCCAGCAGAAGCCCTCCTACTTCTCCCCCTGTGGTTGATCCTCTGCCAGCACTGGTGCCAATATCTCCTCCGTCTGACCCTGTTACTTACCTTCCACCTCCTCCTCCCTTGCCAGAGCGAGTAAAACTCCCTGAGCAAGTGGCCACCCCTGCACCTCCTCCACCTCCTCCTCCTCCTCCCGTAGAGACAGCACCAGCTGCATCAGTGGGTGTTGTATCAACCCCTGCAGGTGAGTCCATTGCTCCACCTGCTGCCGAAGCTGAGCTTATTACAGCATCTCCACCTGTGGAAATTATTGCCCCACCACTCTCTTCCAAACCCAGACCCCCTCCTCCCCTTGCTAATTCTGTTGCCGCTCCTCCTGCTTTTGAGCTTTTCACACCTCCTCCCCCTGTAGAAACCATTCCTACCCATCCTGTCACTAAAACTGCTGCTGAACCTGTCTCTGCTCCACCTGTGGAAATAACCGCCCCCTCCCCTCCAGCTGAACTTGACACTCCTGTCGCTTTCGCTGCTGAAACTATCCCGCACCCTCCTCCGACCGTAGAAGAACCTGTGGCTTCTCCACCACCACCTCCCGCCGGTGAGTGTTCTGTAATGTAATGCTGACACACAAACATGTGTTCATGTTGTTTGCTTGTGAATTACACCTTCAGGTATTTCACACATACTGCACAGTGCACTTCAGTGCCTGTCATTCATGAGCTTTAATGATACTTCTCGGGTAAATTGCATCTTGTAAGCACTTTGAATGTGTTGGTACACCATTGTGAAGGGGTAATATTATGGATCAAGTCATTCTGGTAATTCTATGGAATTCAAACTTCTCTTAAACACATTCAGAGTACGTGGGTGGAGTAGAGCCGCAGCAATTTTCCTTGAGTAAAGTGTTCTGGACAATAATAACATGCATATAGTACCATAATATTCATTATTGTTGTACAGAATCATGAAAAAAAGTTAATACATTTTATTGTGGCAGGGACAGTATGAAACTTATTATTAAAGGGATAGTTCATTCAAAAATCTAATTTCTGTCATCATTTACTCATGTCGTTCCAAGCTCATAAGCCTTTGTTCATCTTCGAAACACTAATGCATTTTTTTAATGAAATCGGAGAGATTTTTGTCCTTCTAATAAATGTTAAATCCATCAAAACTTCAAAAAAGGCTTCAAAAAGTTCATGAAGGCATCGTAAATGTTATCTGTTCGTCATACAATGGCATCATGTATCTTCAGAAAACTTGGATTACACCACATAATTTATAAGGATTTTTTTCTGATGTCTTCATGTTCTTTTTGAAGCATTCAATTTTTTGGTTGATTGGACATTCAATTGAGGGACACACTGTAAACCCTAGTGCTCAAAATAATTATTTGGTTTGAGTAGGGTAAACTAATTGGTTCAATCAAATTAACTTTTATGAGTATTTGGTACTTTCTTTTTCTTTTGAGTTCACAAAACTGACACATTTTGAGTTATCTGAATTGTTTCATTGTTTTGAGTTTTATGAACTTGTTTCTTTTAATTTAGACAAACTTTAACTGAAACTGCACTGGGATTTATATTTCCCAGCATGCTTTGCATTTTCACAAAAGCTTCACATTTTTTTGTTTGTGCAAGATTAATGTTAAGTATGAGATTTATTAGTGTTTACTGTTTTGCTATGCTAATTTTAAAGAGTTTTTTTTTGGGGGGGGGGGTGTTTTGTTAATATGGTTGATATGGTATGATATACTCATTCAGCAATAATGCTATCAAAGCATTATTGCACATCAAAGCAAGTTGGCATTTACTGAATTATATAGTTTCCACTACTAAAATATTTAAGTTGAGATTACATGATAATATTATGTTAAATGTATGAAATAGCTTTCTCAAATATATGAGCAATTAAAATGTTTGAGTACAAAATAAAAATCTGCCAGTTCTTCTTACTTAAATTTTAAATTTCTTAACTTAAAAATGTTGATGTAACTGATTAAGTTTTTAATTGTTAAGTTTTGCCAACTTGTTCGGGTTTACAGTGCAGAAATCTCTCAGGTTTCAGTAAAAATGGCTTTGTTTGTGTGTGTGTCGAAGATGAACGAAGGTCTTACGGGTTTGGAAGGACATCAGGGTGTGACGTTGTTGGCTAAACTATCCGTTTAAATGATTTTTTAACATACTTTTTTTTTTGTTGCAAAAATGAAGCACATCAATCAGAAATGCACACCTGCTGACTCATGTATGATTGAGATTTATTTGAAATACTACCATATGGATTTTTAAAAATTTGATTATTTTTTTTTTTCTAAAAGTTGAGTCCTCTTGATGTTAGTGAGTGGACCTGGATTCTTCCATATTATGATTCATAGCTTGTGCCTGGGTGCTAATGAAACGATTAATTCTAACTTGTAATAGAGTTAATGAATCAATGCTGTAATTAGGAACTCCACTTAAGCCAGTTCAGCCTCCAAGGTAACTCGAACAGCATGTCCTCCCAAAAGTGTGTCGATCCGATCGCATTTGCAGCCGCTTTGCTTCTCATTAGCAAGACTTTGTTCATAGATCTTTCAATCAGAAGTTTAGATGCAGTTTTGAGTGATTATAACTGAGACGCCTATTAGGAACCCACAATTCTTTGACATTTTCTTCAGTTACGGAATCTGAGTCACTTGTTTTGGGGCTACTGCAGCAAAAATTATATTTAAACACATCGTGCATTTATAACATCAACCCTCAATGTATCCTTTTGTCAAACAGTATATCTTTGCACCATCTATGGACTTAGAGTGCAGCTGGTCATTGCGTTTTCCTCCATGTCTTGATTTTTTTTTTTTTTTTTTTTTTTTTTTTTTCTGAGCTGTGATCTTTCTTGCTCCCACCTCCACATAATTAAGCTCATCTAATATGTATTGAAACAGTGGCTGTCAGCTCAAATACGTGTGAAAATTTCTGTGTGTGCCCCCTCGGCCTTTAATAGTGGTGTAACCTGCCGAGATGTGCAGAGTCTGTGGGCTGGAGCTGACACTATATGAACTGGCTCTACTTACAGAGAAGGAAAAAGAGACGCCCGCCTGCATCGCACATAACGAGACAGCTCCCTATTAATGAGACACAGATCTGGTTAATGAGCTCTACCATGGAGGCTCACACACACTTGTTTTTTTCTCTATCCATCTATCTATAACTCCCTACATCTCAATCTGTCTCATGGTTTCTCTCTCCCACGTGTTCGTATTTCTTGCTTGCTCGTGCATCCTTGGTATAATGATGACAGAAACACTTTTGTTATCAAATATAATGTTGTATTCTGGGATTATTTATGTAATACAGTGTTTTTTAGGAACAGTGAATACCTGTGAATTTCTCATCACACCCCCTTTGAAACGAGGAAAACTTGCTAAAACATATTATCCTTTATTATACGCTGCTCAAAAAAAAATTAAAGGAACACTTTGAAACCACATAAGATCTCAATGGGGAAAAAATATCATGCTGGATATCTGGACTTGGTAATGTGTTAGGAATTAAAGGATGCCACATCGTTTTTATGAAAATGAAAATTATCAACCTACAGAGGACTGAATGTAAAGGCCCCCCCTGAAAATCAAAGTGAAAAAATGAGTCAATTTTGCTGAAATTTCATTGCAGTGACTCAAAATGGTACTCAGTAGTTTGTATGGCCCCCACGTGCTTGTATGCATGCCTGACAATGTTGGGGCATGCTCCTAATGAGACGACGGATGGTGTTCTGGGGTATTTCCTCCCAGATCTGGACCAGGGCATCACTGAGTTCCTGGACAGTCTGAGGTGCAACCTGGCGGCGTCGGATGGACCGAAACATAATGTCCCAGAGCTGTTCAGTTGGATTTAGGTCTGGTGAGCGTGGGGGCCATTCAGTGGTATCAATTCCTTCATCCTCCAGGAACTGCCTGCATACTCTCGGCACATGAGGCCAGGCATTGTTGTGCACCAGGAGGAACCCAGGACCCAATGCACCAGCGTAGGGTCTAACAATGGGTCCAAGGATTTCATCCCGATACCTAATGGAAGTCAGAGTGCCATTGTCTAGCCTGTAGAGGTCTGTGCGTCTCTCCATGGATATGCATCCCCAGACCATCACTTACCCACCACCAAACCGTTCATGCTGAACGATGTTACAGGCAGCATAATGTTCTTCACGACTTCTCCAAACCCTTTCACGTCTGTCATATGTGTTCAGGGTGAACCTGCTCTCATCTGAAAAGCACAGGGTACCAGTGGCAGAACTGCCAATTCTGGTGTTCAATGGCAAATGCTAATCGAGCTCCACGGTTCCGGGCAGTGAGCACAGGGCCCACTAGAGGACGTCGGGCCCTCAGGCCACCCTCATGAAGTCTGTTTCTGATTGTTTGGCAAGAGACAGTGGCCTGCTGGAGGTCATTTTGTAGGGCTCTGGCAGTGCTCATCCTGTTCCTCCTTGCATAAAGGAGCTGATACCAGTCCTGCTGATGGGTTAAGGACCTTCTACGGCCCTGTCTAGAGTAACTGCCTGTCTCCTGGAATCTCCTCCATGCTCTTGAGACTGTGCAAACCTTGCTGTGTAGGGTCAAGGTATCGCCTCATGCTACCAGTAGTGACCCTGACCCTAGCCAAATACTTAAGTTCTGACACATCACTGTCCTGCCAGTTAGCTTTCTCAACTGTCTTGATAATATCGGGTATGTGAAATCTTTAAAGTGACTCCCATGAGCACAGAATTGTGACAAATGTTGCTCTAGAGTGACATAAAATCCGCATGAATTCCGATGTAACTGAAATCGCATTGCAAAACATCTGACCTGTATCGTATTTAGAGCACATATGTTGTCACATTTTGAGTCCCATTTTGATTTGGGTCACGTTTACCTGCAGTCTGAACGTAGCGTCAGTATCTACATTTATTAAAAAACATTAAACCTCAACTAAACTTAATGCTGTGACATTTCCCAATGACTCACTCCTTAAATTGTGTCTCTTTGTCACAGCTTTTCTTGCCTTAAGAGGCTCAGCTCATCTTCTGAGGTCAAAGGCTGTGACCTTAATGAGGGACATTGATTATGTGCACCCACGAGTGGAGGTATTAAGAGATGCTGTGGATGATCGAGTCCATCACTAAATCACGGCAGAGTCTCTGCGCGTGGTGATTAGACAGTGGTCAAGGTTGATCCTCCTACACGTTCTCAGCGTACCATGAATATTCATACGCAGGGCCCACACACCGTTTTCCATTACGCTCTAATTAGCTGCACACAAATCCTTCTTTGTCTCAGCCATACATAAACATACTTTTCTTTCTGTTACATATTAAGTAGCTCCTTGAGGATCGCCACCAAGTTCAGAGAGTAAAAAAGAGGGAAGCATGTGACACACCATAACGAAATGATCTTTTAGCGCCATTTGCATGTTGTTTCATGAAAACTTCCACGAAATCGGAAAAGATGGAAGTTTAGGATGAGAATAAGAAAGATCGCCTTGTTTGATATTCCCGGGTGTCTCTTTATGTGTGTAGAAAGATCATTTAAGTTGGATCGTGAGGAATGTGTAATGGTTTAGATTAGCCCCGCCTCTCCCTCCTCTTCTCAGGTCTGGAGATTAATGAAACATCTTATGAGACACGCAATTTGTCTCTGTCTGTTATCTCTCTCCCGACTGCCCAGAAGCTACTTTTTAAAATTTCTGCAGAGAGTGATGGTGGGAGTGAAATAGACGGAAATATCTAAAGATGATGAGTTTTTCATCTTTAAGCATTACTGTTCTCACTCAGGAGTGACACGGGCACCCAGACGGTTAATGTCGTTTTGGAGTTTTCGGTGACCTCCTGCGAAAAGCCCCGGAAGACTCTCAGATGGTGTTTTAACATAGAAGCTGGTTATCCTTTGAATCCACAGAATTCCTTTCTTTATCCTTTTTAAATATTAAAGCCCAGTTTAAATTAATGAATTATGGGAACCTAGAGCCTGAATAAATGTGACACTGAAGAAAAGTCTTAAGCCTGATGGAAAAGAAAGAAAAAGAACGAGTGTGAGGACTACATTTTTCTTTCTGAGAGGCTGATAACAGGGGGCCTCATTCGCTAACTGTGTGTAGGCACGTATTTGTGCATGAAATCTGTGTGTGAATGATTCATGCTGCTTTCCTGATTAAGTCAATCAGTTTACACTTAAATTTAGTTTAAATTTAGGATAAAACGTAGAACCAACCGAAACCACACATATACCAAAATTACACTACTCCAGTTACCTTATATAATAAATATTTATAATTATATTTTTATTATATACATTTATTAAGAAATAAATACAATTATAAATACAATTAATATATATGTATATATAAATAAATAATTGAGTAATATATTAATATATAAATGTAATAATATACATGCACACATATATTACGTAAACACTTTTATGTTAGATGCGATTAGTCGCGATTAATCTATTTTACAGCACTAAATAATATATAAATAAGTTTTATTTATTTAAAATGTGACCCTACAATAAGTCTTTACTGGAATTGTTACATGAAAAACACACAAAAAATATGTTATTTATTTATATATATATATATATATATATATATATATATATATATATATATATATATATATATATATATATATATATATATATATATATATATATATATATATATATATATAATTTATTGACCTCTGCTCATTGACATTACAAATTCTCTGTCTTCATCAGCATCCTGGTCATTTTTTGCATACGTGCTTTAAAGGTCCCGTTCTTCGTGATCCCATGTTTCAAACTTTAGTTAGTGTGTAATGTTGTTGTTAGAGTATAAATAAAATCTGTAAAATTTTAAAGCTCAAAGTTCAATGCCAAGCGAGATATTTTATTTAACAGAAGTCGCCTACAGCGAACGGCCAGTTTGGACTACATCCCTCTACTTCCTTCTTTAATGACGTCACTAAAACAGTTTTTTGACTAACCTCCGCCCACAGGAATACACAAGAGTTGCGTTTGTAGAGTGTGTTTGTCGCCATGTCGTCGAAACGCTGTTATTTTCATCCCGCAGTCCAATCACCGGGTCTGATTCCGGCTCAAATTGATAGGGTAAAATTAAAGACATGTTTACAATAACACTGAGCGCGTGCATCTCCACGTTATGGTAAGAGGCGTGACCTTTCCGGGCAAGGTTCGCTAAGCTGCTGTCGAATCACAACACAGGAACCGCTGGCACAATCAGAACTCGTTACGTATTTCTGAAGGAGGGACTTCATAAAACAAGGAAGTCATCAGCCCGTTTTTATGACAGTGGAAACAGCGGTATACAGATAAGTAAATTATGTGAAAAATACTGTGTTTTTTTTACACGCGAAACATGAACACATGTTATATTGCACACTATAAACACAATCAAAGCTTCAAAAAAACACGAAAAACGGGACCTTTAAACTGTAGAGGAAACATTTGCAAATGAAGATGAAGCTTTTGTGTATGCTCCAATGATCCTTTGTCTTGTGGAAGAACTGCGGGTCAAAGAGTTCGAGTGGAAGGGAAACCATTATATAAAAATACGATCGCCTGTTTTACAGGTGGAGATCAGATGTGTTACCCGTGAAGGATCTCTGTTATCACACCATATATTTAATTTGATGGTATCTGGTGGATTTGAGGTTTAGACAGCACCTGTCTGCCTGTATCCATTACACTAGCCTGCTGTTTGATAAATGCTGTGCCAGCGTCCGCAATTAATTTTGGTTCCCTCTTCGGCATTGTCACGGCAACAGGAAGATTTCTCATTAGTCTTGGAGAAGGTTGGTGTAAGTGAGAACTTTTAAGTGTTTCTCTCCCAACAGGTTTCCTCTCTCGGCTTTACAGTCTCAAATTGTTTCTAAAATGAACATTGTTACGCAACTGAACCATATGGCGCCCATACTGACTGCTCCTTCCAGCGGCTGCTTATAAAACCTCACTTTAAACTACTGTAACATAGATGTTTGTGAATGTAAAAGGTCTGCAAAGCTTTAAAGATCTAAGTGCATGACAAATAAAGTAATTGTCTCCTATAAGAAAGAATTGATTCTGAATATGCAAAACCAAGTTGTCAGAAATTCCAGTTTCACTTCCCCTGTTACATGCCTACGTAACAATGTAACAAATTTGCATAATGTCAGCCTGTGTATTTCAGTTGTTGCTGAGGCCTAGAAGAGTTTAGTTTGTGTTGTCATCATGTCGCGAAGACTATTTTCAGCAAATCCACTTTGCATACACTTCAAACGTATGAAGACGCACTGTAATTGATATGGAAAAACCAACGGCATCATTACTTTTCGTATCACAAGTGCTGAGGAAGCCTCCGGAGCTGAAATTCAGATATGGTAATAGGTAGGGCTGGGCGATATATCGCATGCAATTGTCACGCGCATTTCGTCAGTAAAGCCGGTTCCCTGATTACCGCTAAATCGCCATCACCTGGTTTCAAATGGAGCGGCATTTAATAGACAGAACCGTAGTTCACTGACAAGCTACGCAATATCGCGTTCATTATCGAAGGCGATTCATCTGCGATAATGAACGTGATATTGCGCAGCTTGTCAGTGAACTACGGCTCTGTCTATTAAATGCCGCTCCATTTGAAAGCAGGTGATGGCAATTTAGCGGTAATCAGGGAACCGGCTTTACTGACGAAATGCGCGTGAAAATCGCATGCGATATATCGCCCAGCCCTAGTAATAGGCGTTTCATTTCCGACACGCACTGTAAGCGGAAGACCAATCACAAAAGACTGGGCCGTCTGACCAATCAGAATAGCGTAGGCTTGCGGAAAGGAGGGGATTAGAGGGGCCGAATCTTTGAATCGAGTCTTTGAGAAATCAGGTAATATGAATTGTATATTGTGAGAAAATTAAAGTGCATTGGATGTGTGTAAACCTATTATAGGAGACATCCAAAACAAAATTAGGAACCTTTAAAATGGCATAATAGTGGCACTTTAAGTATAAATAAATACATATAAGAGTAGTTGACAATGTTTTTAAAAAATCTATAAATGCTCCAATGTGGGGGACCTGAGATGGAAACACAAGTCTGAAGAAACACAATGTCACAAAAGTTTTGTTTTGCTTTTTATTATTTTGCTTTTTATTTACTCCAAATTAGAGACTAGAAGAAAAAAATAACTTTGAAAAAAGAAAAAATGCTGAAAAGTTGAGTGAGTTTTTTTTTTAAGGTAAATGATCCATCATTTGCCAACTTAGTGAATAATAATTTATTTCAAAAGTAAATAATGTTAAAGATAAAACAATCTTTTTATTGAAGTAAAACCTCATATACTTCCTTTTAGACTTTGCCATGAAAGACTCAACTTGGATTTGTAACAAAAGATTTGACTTGGACGTGTCTGTGAGGAATTATTGCTTTAGTACTTTATATATTTATTTTTAGACTAAATGTTGGTTGTTTACTCAAACTGTAAGCCTGTATCTTCATCTGTAACACTTGGACTTCCTGTCATGCACTAGCTCCAGGCCTCTGCAGTGCTGCGGTACTGCTGATTTTTTTCGACTGGAGGCTATGAGTTTGTCCGCTGTGCTTTCACGGACAATTAGCCATCCAGATAAAGAACAGGGCACACACTGACATGTTTGACTGTGGCGGTGTTGATATCACCACTAAGATATGAGAAGTGTAGTTTTGAATTGTGTGTTTGAAAGTGTTTTTTTTTGTTTGTTTTTTTTTTTATAGTCATTGTCAGTGCATAGGCGTATAGGACTCATGTCCTCTGTATTTTGGTTTCTTTCGCTTTGCCTCATAAGACAGAGATATCCTGAGGGCTCAAAATAATATCCTACCTCACTATATTGCTTACAAACTTCTTTACAGACTTCTTTACAAACAAGTACAAACTGCAAGTGTACAATAAAACTTCAAGTGAAACTTCAAAGTGTACAATAAAAAACATTCAACTTAGTTACCCACAGGGCATTTCCTTTCTATGACCTTCTATGACATGCAACAACAAAATCAAATGCTCTGGAATAAGTGTATAAGCAGTAGTTCAGCACCTAATGTGTATGTATTGTCTTCTATTTAGTGGATGAGTCTGAACTGAGAAAGAAGATTTCTGAAGAGCTGCAGAAAGGCCTGGAGGAAGAGAGGAAAAAGGCGCAAGAGGAACTCAACCAGCGGTGACTATCAATGCACTACCAACATTTACACTACCAACAGTCACTAAAGAGCTCAGATCAGCTCTACTTGTCTGAAATTGCTGTCTTTAGAAAGCATTGAACAGTATTGAGTATGGAGTACTTGCACTGAACTTCCGTTTTGAAATGGCACAACTCATTTATTTCCGGTTATGTATATTTTCACCTAGTTGAATAAACGGCACTTATAATGTGTGTCCACAAGAAGATTTAAAATCTAGACATTTTCAGAGAAGTTTTAATCCAACCCAAGCCGATCTGAGAAAGCAGCGACTGGTAAACATACAGTATGTGATTATTTCACCACAGGGTGTCAGTGCTTTAAACTAGTGACCGCGATACTGAAGTGTGTGAAACCTGATGAATAAGATCAGTACGAACCTTTATTTATTTGTATTAAATGTTTTAAAACACTGGAGTAAGAGCACCAATGCACACAAGCAATCCTTTTTATCAATCAAATTCATTTAAAAATGTAAACTCGACAGGTATGAAATTTGATCAGTAAGAGAGAAACCTTGTTAATGAGAAGACGAGCACTATTCAGAATGCACACAATATATTTAAATACATTTATAGGAACAATTCAGCAGTTTCAAAATAATTCATGTTAACACAGAGAACATGATTCTTTTTTTAATCAATTGACAGCCATAAAACGTAGTAATAATCTCATGAGTAACTGTCTGTGTATATATAGGTGTGTTGAACGCTGTTACCGGAAACTCCTGAGTAGTAATAAGTAGAATAGTACTTTAAAGAATAGTACATTGTCCATTCATGAACATAAATGAATAGACCTCTCTAAATGAAACTAAAAATGAGCCTAGTCTTAATCTTGGTCTTCAAGACATTTGTTCTCCATTGACTTAAATGGTTAGTTCACCCAAATATGAAAATTATCCCATGATTTACTCACCCTCTTCTTTCAGATGAACACAATCTGGGATATATTTAAAAATATCCTGGCTCTTCCAAGCTTTTCGCCAGCAGCCATATCACTCTGTAGCCCAAGACTGGTTGCCCACTGAAGCTAAGCAGGGCTGAGCCTTGTTAGTACCTGGATGGGACCTCCTGGGAAAACTAGGTTGCTGCTGGAAGAAGTGTTAGCCAGGCAAGCAGGGGGTGCTCACCCTGTGGTCTATGTGGGTCCTAACGCCCCAGTATAGTGATGGGGACACTATACTGTCAAAAAAAGGCACTGTCATTTGGATGAGACTTTAATCCGAGGTCCTGACTCTCTGTGATCATTAAAAATCCCAGGATGTCTTTCGAAGGGTAGGGGTGTAACCCCGGCATCCTGGCCAAATTTGCCCATTGGCCTCTGTCCAGTAAATATGGATATTTTTCTTACAAAAACCCATCGCTTCGCTTCAGAAGGCCTTTATTAACCCCCCGAAACCATATGGAGTACTTTTATGATGGATGGGCTTCAAAATTAGGCCCCCATTCACTGCCATTATATAGCTTGAAAAAGCCAGGATATTTTTTAAATATATCTCTGATTATATTTGTCTGAAAGAAGAAAGTCATATACACCTTGGATGGCTTGAGGGTGAGTAATTTTCATTTTTGGGTGAACTATCCCTTAAACGTTAGATTTTTAAGCTGAGGTACAAACTCTTGATTAATTCAGTACAAGACAGAGAAGCTGTGCCTTAATGAGAATTTTGTCTTATCAACAGTCAAACTGTGGCTGTGCTTTGTCTGGATCCATTTGCCACTTTTCCTGAGCACATCATGCTCACTTTTTCATATTTCTTTCTCTTTTTTTGTGAAAGCAATTAATCATGCATGAAAGTGAGGGAGTGGGAGTCAGGGTGGAGTTAATTTCTTCATATAGGATGATCTATTAGCTTCAGCCGGTGAGGGCTTAGTCTTTCCATTTTTGTCCTGTTCTCTGTCTGTGTGTAGGTGGCTGCACCGTGACATTCATTTTGCCTTTAATATCTCTGCATCATGTACGGTCATCTTTTCCCAAACCTTTTAGTTGAACCAGCACACTTAACTCATATAAAGTGCAAGTTCCTTAACTACTCACTCCATTTTATTCATCTAAAGCTTGTGATGGATGTGCCAGCATTGAGTCTCACGTCCTTGTCAACCCCGCTGCCTCTTATACTTTTATTCTCAACAAGGCCAACACTCTGACCTGCAGAAATTGCTATTGACAGGAAGTTTATTTTCTGCTGGCTATAAAAGTAAATTTAAGGGCAGGGTGTGTTGTTTTACAGCATTGTTGTTGAGGCAACTCAGGAAAAGTGCTCCATCCTATTGCCCAGGCAACACCATTAAGGGAAAGTAGGCGCTTTATTGACCATGATGTCATGCTTGGAAAGACAGAATCAATATTGTCCTTAATGTTGTCTTCCATTTAGCTTTCTCCAACTCCCATTTCTACTTTCATTCCTTTTTCCGTCTTCCCTAGAATGTGTTGTTTTAAAAGTGCCCTTACGAGATTGCAGGATTGAATGAATGAAATTAGCCTCTGGCTTTGGGTTTGAAGACCTTATATTGGCAATCTCCAGCCTCGCCTTCAGGTGGACCATTGTTTGTATGCTTTCTTCATTGTTTTATTTCTCTCATTCCCAAGTTAGATTGGTGAATAGCTGGTTAACTAATCTGGTGTCCTCCACTTTTTTTTGTTTTTGTTTTGTTTTGTGTTTTGTGTTTTGTGTTTTGTGTTTTGTGTTTTGTGTTTTGTGTTTTTTGTTTTGTTTTTGTTTTTGTTTTGTTTTTGTGTGTTTTTGTTTTGCTTTGCTTTTGCTTTTTGTTTTGGCTATGTTTGTTTTGTTTTTGTTTGATCTTTTGTTTTGTTTTTTGTTTTGGTGGTTTTTATTTTATGTTTTTATTTATTTTTTTATTTTTTATTTTATCTGTTCTTTATTTTATTTTACCCCATTTTCTGTACTGATTCTTTTTTATTTTACTTACATCACAGGTGGGCTGTATTTCCACATTTACCATGAGCTAAATATGCAAATGGCATTTAGAGGAACAGAATTCCGAAGATGAATCCACTTGTAGATTTGTCAGACCTTGCCAACTTAATTTAGCAGTGACCTTTAATCTAGCTGCCTTCAGGGTGGTTGGCGGTTCATTGAAGACACATATAAGTTGTGATTATATAGAAAGTACACATTCCTTCACTTCTTTCACAGTGTTCACATGTCTTTCTGCTTTATTTCTTCACAGCTACTTAACTAGTGTGTCTGAAAGTGTGTCGGTCTAGAGTAGGGTCAGTAATAGCCACCATTTATCAGCACTAGCACAGTGCTGGCCTTACATGATGTGCTATTTCTGATGAAACTTACACACACACACATACACACCTCAGTATCTACTTATAGTATTCATATAATATAGTATTTCTGATTAAAATATACCTGAAGACAACAGACAGTATCTGTTATATATTTTTATAAGTGTGTATCATGATGTAAAATGTGTTTTGTAGTGTGGCGGCATTCGTTTTTGCTTGAGAGTGTGAATATATGCTATTAAATGTAGGAGGTTAAGGATCAGAAAACTACATATTTTCAAAATAGTTTAGTGGGTGGGTTGCCTGAACAACTGCTAGATGGAGCACAATAGAGTGAAACAGAATGCGGGGGTCTCAAGATGTGGTTTTTGAAAGTCATTAAACTTTTTTAAACTATTTCTTAAGTTGTTAATGAATTCACTGCTCAGGGTGCAAGATGCTTAGAAAAACAGTGTGAGGTGTGACTCAACAGCCAAATGCATCTGTCTGTATAGCTGTAGCAGCAAAAATATCAAAACATAAATAAATAAATAAATACATCTAGATAAAATCTAATTGACTTTACTATTCAACTATTCATTGCATGTTTCCATGCGTATGGATATACTGCAGAAGTTGTTCTGTGTGTGTGTGTGTGTGTGTTTCTGCTGCAGAGGCCTGTGTATGAGGTCCTTTGCGGGCCTTTCTAATGGGAGATTTGCAGCAGGCGCTGGAGCAGAACCATTCTGCAGATTAGAAGCACAGACTGGGCTTGGCTGACCTGCGCAATGCTGCATCAGCAGAAAGATCTCAACTCTCATCCACACAGAGACTCACTGAGGTTTATACACCGTCCTCAGGGACACAGACAGAGAGAGGGTGCATCTTAGGGCATGAACCCCTTCTCAGCACCCCTGACCTCACCTCAAACAACAGCTCTTTCTCCTTTGCTCATTATAGCTAGCTTGCTTTATTTATTTAGACATTTATTTATTTTGCCAGACATTAATTTATTTATTAAGTGATTTACTTATTTAGTTTGTTTGTTTGTTTGTAAATTTCAGATATTTTAGATATTTATTTATTTAGTTAACTATTTAGTTAGTTAAATGTTTATTTACCTTTTTGACTATCAATATATAAATATATATATACAGTACAGTCCAAAAGTTTGGAACCACTAAGATTTTTAATGTTTTTAAAAGAAGTTTCATCTGCTCACCAAGGCTACATTTATTTAATTAAAAATACAGTAAAAACAGTAATATTGTGAAATATTATTACAATTTAAAATAACTGTTTTCTATTTGAATATATTTCACAAAGTAATTTATTCCTGTGATGGCAAAGCTGAATTTTCAGCATCATTACTCCAGTCTTCAGTGTCACATGATCCTTCAGAAATCATTCTAATATGCTGATCTGCTGCTCAAGAAACATTTAATGTGTACAACTGTACAAAATATTTGTGTACAATATTTTTTTTCAGGATTATTTGATGAATAGAAAGTTCAAAAGAACAGTGTTTATCTGAAATCTAATCTTTTGTAACATTATAAATGTCTTTACTGCCACTTTTGATTGATTTAATGCATCCCTGCTGAATAAAAGTATTAATTTCTTTAATTTCTTTTCACAAAAAAATTCTTACTGACCCCAAACTTTTGAACGGTAGTGTATAATGCTACAGAAGCTTTGTATTTCAGATAAATGCTGTTCTTTTGAACTTTCTATTCATCAAGGAATCCTGAAAAAAAAAAGTACACAACTGTTTTCAACATTGAAAATAATCATAAATGTTTATTGAGCAGCAGATCAGCATATTAGAATGATTTCTGAAGGATCATGTGACACTGAAGTAACGATGCTGAAAATTCAGCTTTGCATCACAGGAATAAATTACTTTGTCAAATATATTTAAATAGTACACAGTTATTTTAAATTGTAATAATATTTCACAATATTACTGTTTTTTACTGTATTTTTAATTAAATAAATGTAGCCTTGGTGAGCAGACGAAACTTCTTTTAAAAACATTAAAAATCTTAGTGGTTCCAAACTTTTGGACTGTACTATAATATATATATACATATATAATATGTGTACTGTATGTATGTATATGTATATGTATATATGTATGTATGTATTTTTTTATTTTTATTTAACCATTTATTTATTTAGCTAATTATGTAGTTAGTCAACCAGGGAGTGGAATATTTATTTATTTATTTATTTATTTTTAATAATTAATTTTTACTCTGAAATTAATCTTAAATTTAACTTTGCTGATTTTCAATCCACTTTGTATTGTTATAGTGTCACTAGTATATGTAAATGAACAATGTTTAGTCATTCTCCGTGTTTCCTGGACAGAGAATTTCAGGTTTTTGTGTCATCCAGCGAACCTTTGACAGCTACAGGGCTTTTGTGAAAACTACATATTATACTTCCATATGCTTGTATCCCTGCCGACGAACAGTTGGATTGACAGAGGGTTATTAACAGAACAGTTATTGTAAGGGTAGGTTTATCACATTGTATCATACTTTGTCTACTCTTTAAACAGCATTATGGTAACGTGAATAATGGCAATGCCAATTGGTAAATGGCAGTTCCTTTCAGTTTTTGCACCAGATCTGTCAAAAGTCTGTCGGATGTCACAAAAAACTTGAAAAGTAAACGTTGTTCATTTACATATTCTACCAACATTGTAACAATACAATACTAAAACACTGTATTCTTGGTCATCCAGTTTGAAATGTTGGCTATGAACATGGAGGTTTTTGAAATTTTCTGTAGTGGTGTTCTCTCCATATTTACAATTATTTGCAGCCTTTAGCCACAGCCTTCAATGCGCTGGATCCTTCTCTGGAAACCAGAAGTAACTCACTCCCACTAAACATTTACTCTGAATTCTTGCACCGGGGAATAATACAAGTCGACACCGTTATGACTTAAAGTTTGCTAAAAAGTATTTCCTACTAAAGCAAAGCAGTATTTGACTCTGGTCAAGTGTATCCATAGAAGACTGGTGGGAATGGCCTCGGCAACATACCCAGTGCATTATGGGTGTTGAAGTTTTCCTACCTATTTGGCAAAAAGGAAGACAGCTTTTTTTTTTCCCCCATCTAGTCAGGTAGCACAGATTTCAATATTTTTTGCTTGTCTGCTGTATAGGCAGCCATGTTTTATTGAAAGCCTTTTTTGCCAGCAGTGAATTACCCATTTAAAGGTGAAAAAAAAAAAAAAAATTATAATTTTTACTTAATATCATGTGGGTTTTTTTTTTTCAAACCTTGGTTTTTGAAGAATGTTTTGGCTTCTGTTTTTAAAATAATGAAACTGAAGAAGTCTGGAACTCCTGGGCTTCAAAAAGTACACACAAGCACCAAAAATGTATCACAAAATTAGTCCATCTTAACTCTAGTGAACTACAGTTAACTGTTGAAAGGTGAATTTGAGAACCAGGGCAGAGTTTCCCAAAAGCATCGTAAGCTTAAGTTGATCGTAGCTCCATTGAAACCAATGGAGCTACGATCAACTTAGGCTTACGATGCTTTTGGGAAACGCTACCCAGATCAGTTCAATTTATGAACAAATTAATCCAACTGATGTGCTTCTTGAAAAAGAGCCAACTCAACATTTTATTATGAATTTCAATCATGTAAAGCTATCGTAATGACTTCAGACGACTTGAAATATAAATACATATGGACTATTTTTATGGTGCTTTTTTGTTATTGTGGAGCTTGATAGCCCTTGCATTATATTGAAAAGAGTAGGCAGGATATCACAGAGGAAAGAAGTTATAACATAATTGTGAGCTTCATTTTTGGCTGAACTATCCCTTCAATATGCATATTATTAAATGCATTAGTGCGTGCATAAGGATACAGAACCACATGTTATATTCACTCATTGTCACACTGTAGCTCTCGCACACTCACTATCATTTCACAGCTGAAATGCAGGCGTTATGTTCCCTCTCCCCAGAGGCATGCTGGGTGCCTGTGTGTTTGTTTTCATTTCATCCATGTCACTGTGTGACTTAATCACCATTTGCTTTATTTATTCTTCTCTTTTCTCCTCCAACTTCAGAATAAAGATGAGCTTTTCGTATCTGTTGAAAATTATCTAACAAAAATGGTCATTCCTGCACTGAATCCATCAGAGTCCGCAGCCAAAGCTCCACTACTGCCCAAGAAAAATTATGTAATTAAAGCAACAGGCGCACAGCTTTGCGTATATTCATTATTTGACGATTACAGCATCAGTCTGTAACGAGGTTAGTAGATATGGGAAGAAGGAGGCGGGAACCGGCGAACATTGAACAAAACTTTAATCTCAAAATAAACAAACAAAACGAAAGTAATGCCGGCAGACCCTCGCGGACGTCTGCCGGCTACACAAACATAATAAAACATAACGTAAAGTCCAGGCCTGGTCCTCTCTCCCGGTGCAAATTTACGCAGATTAGTTCCCCTGTTATACAACCGGCACTGTCTGTCCTGGGCTTGTAACAAATTCTCCATAGATAGCCGCCCCAAAGTGTGGAGTTTTGTTCTCAAGTCCAGCACATACTGAATTTCATTTTTCGATTGAGATGGTCCGTCCTCCCAAGACTCTCTTAGGACATCCAACACCCCGCGGGGGTGGCGCCCAAAGAGAAGCTCGAAGGGGGAAAACCCCGTGGAGGCTTGCGGGACCTCTCGCACAGCGAACAACAGGGGTTCCAACCATTTATCCCAATTTTTGGCGTCTTCTTGAACGAACTTACGAATCATGGATTTAAGCGTGCGATTAAAACGTTCGACCAGCCCGTCCGTTTGTGGGTGAAAGACGCTGGTTCGAATCGATTTAATGCCCAACAATTCGTACAGTTCGCGTAGCGTACGTGACATAAACGCCGTGCCTTGATCAGTGAGGATTTCTTTCGGAATCCCCACTCGGGAGATTAAACTGAAGAGGGCGTCCGCAACACTCTTAGCGGAAATGTTGCGGAGAGCCACTGCTTCTGGATATCGTGTTGCATAATCCACAATGACTAATGCAAAACGATGCCCTCTCGCTGATCGCTCTAATGGCCCGATGAGGTCCATGCCAATTCGTTCGAAGGGGACCTGCATTAATGGAAGGGGGCGCAAAGGCGCTTTTGGAGTGGCCGGAGGATTTACCAGCTGACATTCACGACAAGACGCGCACCACCTGCGCACGTTCTCGTGAATGCCCGGCCAAAAGAATCGGGTCATGAGGCGATTTAGTGTCGCTGTTTGTCCTAAGTGTCCAGCCATTGGGTTAGAGTGAGCCGCATGGAAAAGCATTTCCCTGCGGCTCTTTGGTACTAACAACTGGGTTGTATCTTCTTTTGATTGAGTGTCTTGGGTCACTCGATACAACCTATCTTTAATAATCGCAAAATAGGGATAAGTTAGTGGTCGTCCAGGCCGGAGAGGCTGACCGTCAATTGTGCTGACCCTCTCAAACGCATTTTTCAGCGTGTCATCGTGAGACTGCTCCAGGGGAAAATCATCACGGTCCGAGAGAATCAGTCTCCCGATCCCGCTCGGTTCCCCTGAGGCAGTCACCACTGGTCCCCGGTCAGTCTCCCCCGCCTGCACTCGCACTTCCTTTCCCCGCGTACATTTACTCCAAGAGGCACCCGAGCATAAATGTCCCAATAATTTATTAAATGCGGGCCAATTCGTCCCCAAAATTATCGGGTGCCGGAGGTGCGGATTAACTGCCACCTCCACACTATGCTTTTGACCCCTAAATAGAATCCCGACTGACACCAACGGATAACTCGCGATATCCCCGTGCACACACCGTACCTTAACCACGCGGCCTGTATCCAATGCCCCGGATGAAATCAGGCTTTGATGCACGGAGGTTTGGTTACAACCCGAGTCCACCAAAGCCTGATATGTACCCCCCTTGATACTCACTGGTATCTGGTACTGACCAGCCTGACCGGGGGCGACCTGCAGGTCGTCCGGGACCCGGATCAATGTCCCCACCTCCATCACTGGACACCGGTCTATGAAGTGATCCGGGTCCCCGCAACGCCAACAGGCCGGCCCAGACCTGCCCGCCGCTCCAGTGGCGGAGAACGGGCCGAATGATTGGCGTGGAGAGAGGGGAGAAGCAGGCGCGGGGTCCAGCCCGGCGGTGGCCAGTCCCGCCCCCCTGGGCGGGGCTCTTGGCGCCACGAACTGCCGAGAATCCGTTCCACCCCGCCCCCGGGGCGGAACACGAGGCGGGCCGGGCGGACGGGACCTAGGTAGAGGGACAGGTTTAGAGAGAGAGAGGGGAAGAAGAGAGGGAGAGAGAGAGACAGATGGCAGGGGTTCGCCGACCCCTGGGCACGCCACCAAGTGGTCCTCCGCCAATTGGATGGCCGAATCCAGCGACGTGGGCCGGTGGCACTGGACCCACTCGGCGGTCTTCTTTGGGAGCCGAGTGGTGAACTGTTCCAGCACCACGCGATCGATCATTTGCTCCACGTCGCCTCCGTCGGCCATCAGCCATTTGCGGCACGAGTCCCGGAGCTGTTGGGCCAACACGAAGGGCCGGCCCGCCTCCCCCAGCTCCAGAGACCGGAAGCGCTGACGGTGCTGCTCGGGGGAGCGGCCGACCCGCTGCAGGATGGCCCTCTTGAGGTCGTTGAAGACCAGGAGGTTCTGGATGGGCAGCTGCTGCGCTGCCACCTGCGACTCGCCCGAGAGCAGCGGGACGAGCCGCATGGGCCACTGGTCCCGGGGCCAACCTGACACCTCGGCAGACTTTTCAAAAAGGTCCAGGAAGGCCTCCGGGTCATCTTGCGGGCCCATCTTCTGCAGTGGCAGCGGGAAGGGGCCAGCAGCTGCCGCGCTGGTCTCCGCGGGAACCTCCCGGTCTATCCAGCTCCGGAACCTCTCGCGGTCCTCCTGCTGGCCCTGGACAATCGCCTCGAAGCGGCGCTCCTGATCCTGGCGGAGATCTAGCAGGGCCCGATGTTGCTCTTGATGGAGGGCCGCGAGGGATGCGATGATGTCCGCAAACGGCGTCCCAGCGGCGGAGGTTGCCTGCATGGCGGCGGCTTCCGTCTTCCTTCCCGGGTTTCGGCACCAGTGTAATGAGGTCAGATGTGGGAAGAAGGAGGCGGGAACCGGCGAACGTTCAACAAAAGTTTAATCTCCAAAATAAACAAACAAAACGAAAGTAATGCCGGCAGACCCTCGCGGACGTCTGCCGGCCACACAAACATAATAAAACATAACATAAAGTCCAGGCCTGGTCCTCTCTCGTCCTTCACTGTAGTCGCTCCTCCTTTTATGCTCCCGGAGCTCCTCCGTGAGGGACTCAAGGCCGGTGCGCCTCCCAGGTGAAGCTCATTAACACTCGCGCCACCGGCCTCGCGCCGTTCCCTCACGGCTCTCGCCCGCCCTGGTCGCCACACAGTCTCTTAGACTTTTCCTAGGGGAACACATCCCCCCCCCCCAAGTGAGAGCTGTAAAGGAGCAGCCACACGACCAGCAGCAATGGAAGTGGGGGGGGTTTCATGAAATATTCAAACCCTACATTCTTGCACATTATTTTGCCTCATTAATAATACATGGCTCCTTTAAATGCTATCGCAGAGGGAAACATTCTATAACTTTAGTACAGGCGTGTCAGAATCCATTTTGTCTGGAATACACGTTGGTTTAAATTGCAGGAGAGAGCCAACAGATGGTGGGATAGCGAGAGATCAGCTCCGGCAGGTGCACAGAGGTGTGTGGCTTTAAAGGATGGTAAATTATAGTGGTCCCTTACGTACAAAGGCCAGTCTCAAAGCAAACAGCGTTTCTGTACGGCGCCTGAATTGAGGGTTTTGCGCATGGATACCGTGTAACGTCAAATAGCGATAAAACTATGAAGAATAGCCGAATAGTTCAGGTACTGTCTGGCTGACATTATCAAAGCATAGTTTATTTATAGCAATGGAGAGAGTGAGATAGGTTCCTGAAATATAGCTTGAATTATTTAGAAACTTTTTGGTTTGCCATTATTTGATTTTAAGGTCACTGTCTCTTTTCAATGGCTCTTTTTATTGGAAGTTGCTGGTATTTTGAAAGCTTGAAAGTGGCTTTTTCAGGTTTTTTCAATCAAAGGGTGGTACAACTCATTTATTTTAGCTCTGACAAACGCGTCTTCGTTAGTATGTTATTCACTTCCTGTCTTGAAATATTCATCTGCTTATTTCTAAACATATAGTATTTCTATAGCATTGCCTTCTACTGTACCTGCAGTAATCATGGATTAGGAAGAAAATTGTGGTGTTATTTTGCAGTGTGATTTTGTGTGCATAGGTATTGTAATTGCAGCATGTATGTTTTTTATCTTTTTTTTTTTTTTTAAATGAATGTAATTGGATTTAAGTGGCCTGTGTTTTTGCCCTGCACACGACACCATTGTGCTCACTTGACGCTTTTGGCCTATTTTTAGTCCTGGAAGATGGCGTAAACGCACACAATACCAGAGAGGGAAGTAATGATGGATGTGTTGTGCTCGTATGTGTCCAGTTCAGTAGACTGAGACTGGACATGGCTGGAGTCGCTCACACTTTTCTCAGGAGAACAAAATGCTCAATGATGTGTGTATTCACACACACAGTAACACAAGAGGATGACACCAAATATTTATTTTCCTTTTTGTCTATATTTATTCTTGTTTGATTTCAGGTAAAATTGTACATACAAAACTAGCAAGTATTAATTATAAATCATAGTTTGCTGTTGGCATTTGGCATATTTCATGAATATAGAACTCTTTGGGACCTTACAACCTGTCTGTATGATGAGTAAATATTCCAATTTTCTGGAATTTTTTATTTTTTAGAACTGGCTGAGAAAAATGACACGGCTCATACGAAATGAATAGAACATATACCTGTACAATATTTAGTTTCATCTCTTGACTATCAACATTTTCACCACCTTCAATGACTAATAATTTAAAAAATACTTAATTTGTTTTATAGTTTCAGGTACTTTTTGTGCAAGTTCTTCTTTTTTTTTTTTTTTTTTGTTGAAGACTAACCCATTGTGTTCCCTCAGTTTCTTGGTTCCTTCGTATTTCTCAAACTGTTGTGGAATTTTGAGCACATCTTTGGAAATCTCACATGCTTGTTTGTGTTTGTTTCAGTTACATTATAATTATACACTCCCTTATTGCTCTTTGCGGTTTCTTAAATTTCTTTTTCTTTTTTTACATGGCTGCTCTTTGATTGAAAACACAGCATCACAGATTACAGTTTGTATCTTGCCTGAGTTTACTTTACAAATCAAAGCTCCTGCTTGATGGTGCAGCTGAGGTTGCTAGGCAACTGTGAGAACCGGATGACAGCTCATAAAGTCTCTCAACATTCCAGCTCAAAATTCCAAATAGCTCTGCAGGATTATCTCAAAAACATCAAAGATTCATTACCGCCACACACCTATTAAACAACTTCAAATGAGGCAACATATTCAAAATCTCACTTGATTTATGAGCGCTTTTCCTCCTTGAGGCTTGTACTTGTACTTTTTTCTTCTTAAATCATCCCAAGCTGTGAATAAAAGCATTTTCTATGTGCAGAACTTTCTTAATCTTATTACTGAGATGTTTAAGAACTTGATAGTAATGGTTTTTCACTTAAAAAGTTTCATCTACAGAAATTAATCACACCGATGTGCAATGTCAACTCACTAATTTATTTAAAAAGTTAAATATTAATATGAATATTAACTAATTAAAGTGAAACAATGCCATACAGCGTTAATTTTTTTTCTTAATTCAATTACTGGCATAGTCTTCAGTGCATGATTATTAGATATAATGCATTAATAGTGATTCAGTGCTGTCTGAGTTTGACTGAGATGCAGGCCTGTAATTAAAATTAGCTGTACGGTTTTTCTTTTTCAGGGCTAATGTTGTTCATTTTTGGTTGTAGAAGGCTTATTAAAGCTCTTAAAATGATCCAGCCAAGAACATTGAGTGCTTTTCCTGTTTTTGTTGTCTGTATTGTTGTTTAATTTATTATCAGCAACAAAATAGACAGTGGCAGATCTATTAGGCTGCATTTACACTACAAGCTTAATGATCCAATATTTTTACTATTTTTTTGTTTGTTTGTTTGTTTGTTTTGTCCTGCCTCTTAAGGCATAATCAACTGTTTTTGAATTAGTACCTCATCACGATGGACATAAAGAAGTGCATTTGATCATCATTCAAAAGCAGCCAACTTTTTGATTTCAGGAAGATTAACTTTAGAATCAATCAACTAACCACCCTATGAACCAGCCACCCAAAAAACAAACAAACAGTCAAACTGTTTTGACTTTGTATTGAAGTACCAGTATTTTTGATATTCCTAGTATGCAGTATTGCAGTGTTGTAGACCAGAAGATGTGTCTGATGTTTTCTCTATTCTGTGCTGTTTTACGTTTAGGCTGGAAAGGGAAAGGTCCCAGGCTCATGCACAGGCCCAGGCAGAAGCTCAAGCCCTGGTAAAGGATGAGGTGAGCAGGATCCTTGCATTAGAGAAAGCCAATGCAGAGGAGAGCATCCAGAAGGCCATACTGAGAGAAAGAGTCTCTGCTGAGGATGAAAGACTACAAGCTCAGATATATGTAAGTAAATTGCCAAACACAAAGCTGCATGACTCTATGTTCTAAACTGCTAAGCACTTAGGCTTTGCTCACCCTGCACATAAATCTGAAACTTTAGGAGTGAAGTGATGAAATCTGATCTGTTTGTTCAAACAGTGTAGTCAGTATTCGGTCCATCTACGTTGGTTGCTGTAGGGATGACTTAAAGGTGCCCAAGAATGCTTTTTCACAAGATGTAATATAAGTCTAAGGTGTCCCCTGAATGTGTCTGTGAAGTTTCAGCTCAAAATACCCCATAGATTTTTTTAAATTAATTTTGGGGCATCATTAACAATGCACTGATTTACACTCAGCGCCGCCCCCTTAAATCGCGTGCTCCCTGCCACACGAGCTGTCGACTATATTACAGCGCATTTACAAAGTTCACACAGCTAATATAACCCTCAAATGGATCTTTACAAGATGTTCGTCATGCATGCTGTATGCATGCTTCGAATTATGTGAGTAAAGTATTTATTTGGATGTTAACGTTTTATTCTGAGTGAATTTGAGGCTGTCCTCCGTGGCTAACGGCTAATGCTACACTGTTGGAGAGATTTATAAAGAATGAAGTTGTGTTTATGCATTATACAGACTGCAAGTGTTTAAAAAATGAAAATAGCGACGGCTCTTGTCTCCGTGAATACAGTAAGAAACGATGGTAACTTTAACCACATTTAACAGTACATTAGCAACATGCTAACGAAACATTTAGAAAGACAATTTACAAATATCAGTAAAAATATCATGCTATCATGGATTATGTCAGTTATTATTGCTCCATCTGCCATTTTTCGCTGTTGTTCTTGCTTACCTAGTCTGATGATTCGGCTGTGTGCAGCTCCAGACGTTAATACTGGCTTGTGTAATCCCTTGAACATGGGCTGGCATTATGCAAATATTGGGTTACGTAACAGTCGGTGTTATGTTGAGATTCGCCTGTTCTTCGGAGGTCGTTTAAACAAATGAGATTTATATAAGGAGGAGGAAAAAATGGGGTTTGAGACTCACTGTATGTCTTTTCCATGTACTGAACTCTTGTTATTTAACTATGCCAAGGTAAATTCAATTTTTTTAATCTAGGTCACCTTTAAGTGCCAAGAGACATAAGTCATTGTGGAAAGACGGACAGCATAAGCGTCAGAGGCATAATTTAAACATTCATCCATATGCAATGTCCGACACTACTCACTCTTTTACCGTTCATTACATAGTGACTGCCACATATAAATGAGTGAAATCATAGCTGTGTGACTAATAGAAATTACTATGCATATGACATTATAATCACATGACATTTTGTCCTGCATGTAAAAATGTCTTTGAAAACTCGATTTGACTGGATTCTGTTTACATTTATGCATTTGGAAGATACTTATATTTATTAGCAAAATGCTCTACTATTTGAGTCAAAGGAAGACAATTTAATACTGTTTTTTTTGTTTGTTTTTTTTGCCGTTCAGTCTACAAACAACTAAACAGATTTAAATCAGCTATGCAAAAAACAATCACATTTTTGCTGCCTGTCTGAACAAAGCCTTAGAGTAATTCGCCTTTCAGGATAGACCTCTGCTCTTTAAATAATGTTGCCTCACAGGAAGTCATTTAATGTAAATTTAGCTTGGAACTGATTCTCACCCTGGCACTGAGAGCAATGTGTTTTTCAACATATTTGCTTTATTTAACACTGCATTAAAAATATAGCAACCTCTAAAAAGTCATTCTTCTCAGAGTATCCAAACAGGTACAGTACAAACATCATTTCACAACAGTATTGACGATAAGATTAAGAAATCATTAAGCAATGAGAATTTTGTTCACGTTTTCCAATAAATGTATGCAGTCGCAACGTCATAACATTTCTGGTATTTCCATTGTAATGATAAATCAAGCTATTTATTTAGAGAAAGTAGAAGTGGCAATATATTAAAATCTTTATTTATTATAAAAATAATTTAATTCCAGAAGTTTGTGTTTGGACCTTATTCCACTTATCGATCTCATTCACATCCATCAAAACGTCATCAAACTCTCTCGCACACAAAATTACTACATAGAGATAACAAAGAGTCATATATGCACATAGAAAAGTGCAGGAATGCCTTTATTGATAAACTTTACATCTTCTTTCCATTCTTTGCTAATCCAAAAGGAATACCAGTGTACACACATTCCAGTGTAAGGTAATTTTATTTGCAGGCAGCTAAATTGCCCTTGTAAACACATTGTAAGACGAGGGGCCCCTCCATTGGTTTTGACAGGGCACAGATTATTTGAGCATGAAGTAAAAAAAAAAAAAAAAAAGTGGTTCCCTGGAGAACTGGAGCTGTTTACAAACGTATGGTATTGATTACATAGCTCATTTCACACAGTCATCTCTGTAATAGAAAAATGAATCATTTTTAGGATGAGGGTGAGATGTGCTGTAATTCACGGCTGGAAGGAAGGTGTGTATGTGTGTGTGAGTGAGAGAGAGAATTGGGAAAGCATTATTGGGAACAATGGGTAAATCTAAACAATGTAAGGAGGAGGAGGCGGCTCGGCATTTTGTGTGTAGGAATGTTTTCCCCTGATTTGTTGGCGCTGGTCTCATTTCAGCATTCGCTCTTTGAAAACCTGATCACAGCAGTAGGACACTCTTTCATATTTGAACTGACTTTAGACCATAGAAATACATAGATTCCTCATTAGCTGCTGTTTCTATGGGCCACTATATATAAGCCGTCCACCATATTGGAATCATCAAAGCCGGTCCATGAAAATTCGAAAGAAAGTGGTTAGACCGTAGTTAGACACGTGAATATCTATATCTGCAATAGACTTCAGCAGATGATTTTGCTAAACTAATACAATACAACAAGATGAAGGCTAACCGTTACCATAGTAAAAGTAAAAACATTAAAAAGCACCATAGTAAAAACATGTAATATTAAATTAATACATATAAAAACACAAACCACGCATTCTTGTCTATAAAAAGGTTATCCCATTTCTTTGAGAATTTAAACCTTGGTGGTTTCACAACCAGAAGGTGTGCAATGTTGTGGCATCGTTGATTCTTACTGCGAGTGACGACACACTGACCATTCCAAGATGGCGGGTGCGCCAACGTGTCTGGAGCGGTCGAATGTGCTATCTACGTTTACATATCTATGCTTTAGGTCAGCTCTAGGTTTTAAACAGACCAGCTATAGCTGAAACAAACACAAATATGGATCCCGACAGCCCAAAGAAACAATCCATTCTAATTCAATCCCTACCCATTGCAATACAGTATAGTATAATACACACAAAGCTGGCAGCAGTTGTGAGTGAGACTATTAATGAAGCATGCTTGAGTAACAAATAGCTGGTTTAGGAGTATAACTCAATATTATGGGTTTATCAAGAGTCAGACTGTCAGATATGGAAGCTCTTTCTGCTGTGTTCTTCAGCTCATTATGGGGGCTGCTATTGGAGGTAGTTTTGTTTGATACATTTCAACTAGATGTCCACAAGCAGAATTGTATATTCTGTTTTGTTTTCCGAGTTACGTCTGTGAAATAGTAATGCACTTTTTATACTTTGGTTGGCCAGAAAAGTCTATATATTCCACAATTTTTTAGGGAAGGACAGCACATCAGCATCCATCCATCCATCCATCCATCCATCCATCCATCCATCCATCCATCCATCCATCCATCCATCCATCCATCCATCCATCCATCCATCCATCCATCCATCCATCCATCCATCCATCCATCCATCCAATTTTTTGTGTTTAATTACATAATGAATTCAATTTAATGTATTTATTTATTTTATTATATTATGTAATTATATTATTGGCTTTTTTTGGTTATTGCATGCAAATAATCAGCTTATTGGTATGAGCTAGCTGATGCTCGCTGAGACTGCTACTATTTGAATACATTTTTTCCACACTCATTTATTATTGTAATATAATTCAGGCAACATAACTAGGCAACATAAAAAAAGACAGCATTTTATATCATTCAGGCAATCTTTTCATGTCAAAGTGGGTGTTTCTTGGCCAGAATAAGCTGCATTGTGGATCATTGTAGACTTTCAGGCAGAGGTCTGTCTATGCAAGTCTTCTTAGGACATGTAAAATTGATGTAATTTTAATTTTGCACATGCTTATGCGTACAACATTTCAGGTCAGTACTTAATCGATCGTATCCTGTGATGCTTTAATTATTGTATGCAATTGTTTTTGCATGTTTTGCAGTTTTCACCGTTCTGCAAGCATTCAGGAACTGTAGGTGTAAATAAATAATATGGATCAATGAAGAAAACTAGACACGTCTTGAGATATGACTTTTCCTTTCAGTACAAAATGAACACACTCGCAGAGATAAATTAGTTGGACAGGTTCTTGTCTTTTTCTCTTAACGGAAAATTTTCACTCACGGACATCATCACACACACTTCATCCCTCTCAATTTTGAGTTCTTTTTTGAGCAAAGCTTTTTTAATAGAATTTGAAGGGTTATCACCAGATTCATGCCGCTTTTTCTCATGTAATCATCCGTTCTGACAGTGCTATCATAAAACTCTTTTCTTTTTATATCTTTTTTTTTTCTCCTTGAAATGATTTTTTCCTTGTGAAAGGCTGGAGACTAACCTGCCTCACTCTCATTGTAATCTCCCTGTTTCTAGGGACCTTCACACTTGTTTTTCCAATCCAACAATTTTTGATTTTTTTTTTTACGGTATGGCTAGATGTCTTTTAGCTTAGCAGCATGTGTGTAGGTCAGCCATTTTTGCATGGATTAAATAATTGATTTACACATCACCATGGTGACAATTGACCATTTAATAAACATAGCACATATACAAGATATAGTGAGTTAATCAATACATTATTCTTTTATCACAAAGTAATGTTCAACCTGTTAGTAATTGCAAATTTAGTTTAAATTGCCTCCAAAACATCAATAAGTGTTTGAAAGTCCTTGCAGGGGTAGTACATGGTTCTGCTGTTCTCAGCACACTTTGAATAGATGGACCTTTCAAAGATGATTTGTTAAGTCCTTTGTCCTAGCAGGCTAGCTCCTTCCTCTGACTGCGATTCTGCCTGACTGCAAGGCGTTCAATCATTAAACATCAATCAGGCTTTTGAAATGCATTCTTACTGTGAGTAAGAGCCGCAGTGCCACACTTCAGGGTTTCTGCAGTTTGCTTTGTAAATGCATTAGCCAGGCGGTGTACACGCTTACTCATGGGACGTTTACACGGGCCAGTGGGTTCTTATGGTATTAGTCGTATTCTCAACGTTCGAGCGGTCTAAGCAGAGGCAGGTCATATGGACAGCAGGATCTCTTGGACTCTTGTGGGGCCTAAAGAGTCTTGCTGGTTCACTATTGGATGCTGATAGTAACTTAAATTTAGTGGTTAAAGAAAAAAATCATTTGTTGGTATTCAATATGTTTCTTATGTTCACCAAGGCTGCATTCATTTGATCAAGATACAGTAAAAACAGTAATATTGTGAAATATTATTACTATTTCAATTCACTGTTTTCTATTTTAATATGTTTTAAAATGTATTTTTTCCTGTAATGGCAAAGCTGAATTTTCGTCAGTCATTACTTCAGTCTTCAGTGTCACATGAGCCTTCAGAAATCATTCTAATGTGCTGATTTGCTGCTCAAGAAACATTTCTAATTATTATCATCAGTGTTGACAGCAGTTGTGCTTCTCGATATTTTTGAGGAAGCCGTGATTCTTTTTTTTTTTTTCAGGATTCTTTGAATAGAAAGTTCAAAAGAACAACATTTATTTGAAATATAAACTTTTTTATGACATAATAAGTGTCTTTACTGTCACTTTTGATCAAATTAATGTATTCTTGTTGAATAAAAGTATTTCATTACTAAACCAAATTCAGTGCAGGGACTTCATTTTTGAGTGTCGATGCAAATGAATCATTGTGTCAGAGTTTTGATTCAGTTGACCTAAACTTACAGTTTAATGCAACACAAGACAAGCTTTTAAAACATTTGTCTTGACACTTTCATATTCATAAGTTACTATAGGGTGGGATTTCTAAACAAGTCTTAATGACACAGTCTCAAACTTAAAGGGATAGTTCACCCAAAAATGAAAATTCGGTCATCATTTACTCACCCTCAAGTTGTTCCTGAACACAAAAGAAGATATTTTAAAGAATGTCAGTAACCAAACAGTTGACGGGACCCATTGCCTTCCATAACATTTAAAAAAATGCTAAAATGTAACAGCATTTGCATGCAATCATCACTGAGTTGCATAATATTATGTCACCAGTAGAATTGTTGCAGTTATATTGTGAATATTTGTGCATGTACAGCATTACAAATCGATTTTGGCCACCAAATGAAAACCACATTTCCACCTTTTGCTTCTCGAAGACGACTGGAGCCTAATGCCTGAGAAACACAGCTTTTATTTCAAAGGTTGTGAACTATTAAGCTGACCAGTGCTGCTCTATGAGCATTTTATTTTTCCTCTCCTCGTTCAAGGGGATATCGATCCCTCTCTCATCAGAATTCACATCATGCTCTGGTCTTCAGACACTGTTTGTCACGTACAATAGCACCGTTGAGTGCTGGTGCCGGCTGCATTCTCTGGGAACAGTCTTCGCATGCCCAAATTAGCCTCTCCAATTATCTCGCCCAAGCCAAGAGCTCTGAGGTCGCTGTTCCGATGGCTGTCTTTCTTCTCGAACAGAGCGCTGACTCTACCTGAAACCATAAATCATTTTCCTCAAAGCCCACCAGCTTAGTAACAAAGCTCTGTTTTCTTCAGCCGAAAGACCCTGAGTTTTGCTAGATTTCTAAAAAGCACTTGCAATGTTCTTGTTTTGCTTTTCTGGATTTTTGTATGTCAGCTTGTTTGGTGGACACAAGATATTTGTAATCGCTTGCATTTCCTCAGACGTTCTGCTATAAATTTAAACTATAGTGTCACTTTCCAAATAGACCTGTTGAGTATATCGAAATTGCTCATTTTAGATGTATTGCAACGACATCTTGTGATTTCTGCACTGTGGCGAGAAGTTCTCGTGTATCTCTTCAACCATACATGCTGTCAGCGATTCTACACATTAATAAACTCGTCAAGTCTGGTAGTGTTTGGGTTTCGGTGATTCTGGCCCTCTAGCGATCTTTCAGGACAGCCAATCAATCACAACGCATATCATTTCATTCAGACACTGGCAAACCCTGGGGCGAACATTTCAATCAAACGCAGAGTCATCAATCTCCAACCCAGTGACCGATGCAACTTATTCGATGGCTGGCGACGTGATTTGTTGAGACAAAAGATCAGACAGTCTTGCAAAAGCTCCTGAAATGTGTGCCTGACATTTTCTCACCCGGCAAATCACCAGGGATTGTTGTTTTTGCAGTCACCCGAAAGTGTTTAGAAATTATCTGACTGTGTAAAGCTCTTGCAAACATTTTGTGCCAAAATATTCATTATCACTTACTTAACACTCAACTAACACTAACGCCATAGTAAAAACTAATTGTCTTTCTTTAAAGGTGCCCTAGAACTTTTTTTTAAAAGATGTAATATAAGTCTAAGGTGTCCCCTGAATGTGTCTGTGAAGTTTCAGCTCAAAATACCCCATAGATTTTTTTTTTTATTCATTTTTTTAACTGCCTATTTTGGGGCATCATTAACTATGCACCGATTCAGGGTGTGTGGCCCTTTAAATCTCGTGCTCCACGCCTCAAGAGCTCGCGCTTGCCTTAAACAACGTAAAAAAAGTTCACACAGCTAATATAACCCTCAAAATGGATCTTTACAAAGTGTTCGTCATGCAGCATGTCTAATCGCGTAAGTACAGTGTTTATTTTGATGTTTACATTGATTCTGAATGAGTTTGAGGCTGTGATCCGTGGCTAACGGCTAATGCTACACTTTTGGAGAGATTTATAAAGAATGAAGTTGTGTTTATGCATTATACAGACTGCAAGTGTTTAAAAATGAAAATAACGACGGCTCTTGTCTCTGTGAATACAGTAAGAAAGGATGGTAACTTTAACCACATTTAACAGTACATTAGCAACATGCTAACGAAACATTTAGAAAGACAATTTACAAATATCACTAAAAATATCATGATATCAATGATCAGGTCAGTTATTATTGCTCCATCTGCCATTTTCCGCTATTTTCCTTGCTTGCTTACCTAGTCTGTTGATTCAGCTGTGCACAGATCCAGACGTTCTGCCCTTGTCTAGTGCCTTTCATAATGTTGGGAACATGGGCTGGCAATATTCAAATATTGGGGGCGTACACTAGGGCTGTGCTCAGAATATCGATACAACGATACATCGTCATGAACTCCTGACGATGCGCGTATCGATACAGCAGCTGCCGTATCGAGTCTGTCTTGCTTTTAAATCTAGCCAATCACGTGATGTCAATTGACGCTAGCAAGCAATGCAAGCGCACATTCACGTTTCTGTGAGCTTTCATTCGTAAATAATCAGCTGTTTTGTCGCGAATGTGAACAGGAAATGCGCTCTCGAACGGAGAAACACGCAATCTCCAAATCATCGATCAAAGCGTGCTAACGTTTTAGGACAGGTCGATGGTATATAAATCATGCCCGAACGTTAGCGTTTGTCAATCAAGCCAAACCGTCCATTTAGAAACCGAGAAATTTGGAGGCCGATCTCTCAGGTTGACGCGCGAGCTGGCTTGACTTAAGTTTTCGTGAGGATATAGTTTATGGACTGTTTTGATTTCGGTAATTACATCTAGAAAGGTAAAAGCAGTGATGACATATATAATAGAGATATCTGAAAGCGAAACGAAAGTGATATTGGCCTCGTCCAGTGGGGAGGACGCACGAGAGGAGACCTGCGCATTTAATTGGTATGTGTAGCTATACTGTAATACTGCATTTACAATGCTTATCAGTGGCATGCACTTTGATCGTGAAAGTGAAAGTGCCCTTTGCGGTCACATCACATCATTTAAATCTTGTTAACATTAGTTAATGCACTGTAAACCAGCATGAACAAACAATCAACAACTGTATTTTTTAATAACTAACATTAACAAAGATGAACTAATACAGTATGTATTGCTCATGGTTAGTTCATGTTAATACATTATCTGATGTGTAATAAATGAACCTTATTGTTAAGTGTGTATTGTAAACTCATGTAGCCCATATTTTGTAGACCACGTTAATAAAAACGTATGTTGTTCTAGAACATATTTTGAGTTGATATCCAAAAAAATCATTTTTACAGATGGAAAAAAAAACAGGCAGTATAGACATTATTATAATATTATAGCCGATATAATTAACCAACTTAGTTTTCTTACAGTCAACTTACTGTTGCAAGTGAAATTAGTCATTGAGCTTTGTTGATATGCTTCAGTGTCACTATAATTGTCAATTCAGTTACTGAGGGAGTGACTTTAAAAGAAGCTTTTTTGTGACAATTTTTTTTATATTTAATTTAAATCATTGGTTTTTTTAATGACAAAAACAAAATAGTTTTTCAGTTATCACGACTGTTATAACACTGGTTATTCAATAAACACATATTACTGTTACTAAACTCTGCTCAAAATAAATTTAAATTCTAAATTGAACCATATCGTGATACGTATCGTATCGTGGCTTTAGTATCGTGATGCGTATCGTATCGTGACATTGTTGGTGATACACAGCCCTAGCGTACACCCCGACTGTTACGTAACAGTCGGTGTTATGTTGAGATTCGCATGTTTTTCGGAGGTCTTTTAAACAAATGAGATTTATATAAGAAGGAGGAAACAATGGAGTTTGAGACTCACTGTATGTCATTTCCATGTACTGAACTCTTGTTATTTAACTATGCCGAGGTAAATTCAATTTTTTAATCTAGGGCACCTTTAAAAGAAAACGAACACAAAATAAAACAGTTAAAATTCATTATTGTGGTAATTGATAAATGTGCACTTAGTACATTTTTTCTTTATATTTTCAATATTGCAGTCATCTTGAACTTAATCTTAATATACTGATTATTATTAATTTTTTGACTACTTATATGACTGAAGTCATCATTTCATGAGAATGTACATGATTTTAATCTTTTTAATAAAACAGTATTACTTTAATTTTAGTTGACAGTTTGAACTATGGCTGAACTTTTTTTTTTCCCCCCTCTGATCTCAAATTGAGTTTTCTGCTTCCACAATCAGCTCTACCTATTAGAGTCTGCAGATGTTTTTATTTGATGGTTGGATAGGCTGCAGACGCCACTTCAGTTAAGCTTGTATTTCAAGAGCACAAATGGCCCTTTCCCCAACCTCTCTCTCTTCTTTTCTACGGCCTTCAAATAGTGCCAGCCATAGCATGCGCCCCTCTTGCAAATCTGCATGCTTCAAACGCTGTTACATTTTAGATACAGCTGACTGGCCCTGACTGATAATACCCCGCAATTTAATTTCCCAGGTATTAAAGAGGACTTGCTGGTTTTTGAATTGGATGTACTTGTTGGTGGTATTTGGGGAGGACAGAAAAAAAAAGTTTTTTCCCATCTTTACCTTGCACAAGAGGTCTGAGAAATGAGTTTTCTTCATGTTTTTAGTCTTAAGTGAGATAAAAAGGATGTTTTGTGTGTCTCCTGCATTATGAATGGAAATGTGTTAGTGTTTATAGTTGGTGTTTCTCATGCGAATGTGCTGATAAATTTGTGTACCTTTTGGAAAAATCCATAAGATTTTCAGCATTTTAATAGATAACATATGTTTACATATATATCCTACAAGACAAAATAATACCTCAGTTTACACCATCCTGTTCAAATGTTTACATAACCTTGGTTCGTAATCTTGTTTTGCCTCCTCGAGCATCAATGGCTGTTTGCAGCCTTTTTGTAATGGTGTAGGAGTTGTCCTGAGTTGTACTGTAGGGATGATTAAAAATGTGAAAAGCATGCTACAAAACCGAAGAACTTGGTGGACCTGTAGGATTTTTGTTTATGGTATCAAAAATGGAGAAACTATAGACTCACAAATGTCTACAAACAGTCTCTGATTCTTGGAAATCTATTAGGAATTAAGGGTATGTAAGCTTTAGAACAGGATAATTTGTTTGAATTAAAATTATTAAGAAAGAATGTAAATAAGTTATTTTGAGTAACATTGAAAATTTTTGTATATTTTTTATATTGGCAGTGCTATTGTATTTATATATTTTCTAGCATTATTTTGAGTTTTTCATGTACATCTCAACATCCCAACATTTTATATCAAATAGCTTTATTGTGGCAGTACATGTGAACTAGGATCGACTGTATGTACCAACTATGGATGCTATTTGTAAATGCATGTGTTTTAGATTTATGGTAATCTAAGACTAACCATATATGTTGATCATGTGAATATGTGGGTGTGTGGATGGCTAGTTTCATTTTCAGTAAATTAGGTGCGTAACGTACAATCCCGCTTCTTGTGTGTGCTTTTCGGTGTCTGTTTTCTCTCGTCTCCTTCTCGGCTTGGGCTCCCTGCTGATTCCCCCTTGTTCACTGAGTTCTGTAGCCTTTGCTGCCCACCTGCAGTGCCAGTGTTCTGAAACTAGCCCTAATTGGCTGGGTCTTCGGTTGGCACCGGTGCCCGGCGCTCACCCCGGCAGCTAATTGGCTCAGCCGGCCGCCCGTTTCCACGAGCTTCGGGCAGGGTTGGATTGATGGATGGCAGCAGGTGTCAGGAAAGCTGCTTTCTGACAGAGCAGCTTGTGAAGTCAATTTACAGCCCAAAAGGCAACGGGAGGGTTTCTGCATGTAGCCGTGCCTCTAGAGAGAGAAGGTATTTGAAAACACTGCTATTTTTAGACCTCATTTTAAATCTTGAAACTGACTTCCCCAGTTATATAAAATGAAAAAAAAAAAAATCACTTTCTTGGCGAAGGTGGCAGAGCTCCAGACAGATTGAAATAAGTGGGATATAGCTGTTATGATCTGGGCTTTCGTTATCCAGAGCCCTAATCCTTGATTATCACACTTCATTACGAGCGTAGATTTGCAATTAAAGTTCGCCGGAAGCGTTGTGATCGGTACAATTAACAAAGGTGTATTTTGACTTGGTACTGAGGTGAAGGACACTAAATTAAAGGAAAAAAAGTGGAACATTGACATAAAAATGAAGAATAAAGTATCTGTAGTAGTCGGTTTATTGCAGAGATTGCTGAAATACTTGATTCTGATTGGTCAGTTTTACAATCCTGTGCATAAATATTTTGTATAATGACCACAAGACTTTTTTTTGATCGTTTTTACTGTTCTTGTTTTTCTGCTCTGGAGTCTCTCTTTCTCACATAAAATAATTTAACTCGAATCAATATTTCAAGTCCATTCATTAATTAATTTAATTGGTAAGTAGACATTTAATAAGTAGGATAATGTACACTCAGACGGTCATTATAGCAAAATAAACCCTTTCAGGGTGATTTAAGACCCCTGCTCCCCCATCTGGGTTCATTTTGTGGTAACGACCGGCCAACTGTACATTATCCCTTGCTAAATTTACATAGTAAACATGATTGAACATGCGTCTTTGGGTGAAAAGGGCGGTACTCGGATGTGAATGGACCAGTTCATGAGGCTTCTCCAGATGGACAAATGCCATAATTAGATTTCCACTAATGCCCATATTGACATTGGCTTTATTCACCCTTGATTCATTCTTTGTGGACTTGCTGCTACCAGCTGCCTCAGTTTCATTTTGTTTATTTGTCTGCATTTGCAAAATAGGAAAAAAACATATTTTTTGCAAATGAAGACAACACTTTCCACAGTGAATTGAGGCACACTGATAATTGCTCAGAGTGTGGTGAGAGCACAGCCCCGCTGTTTATCTGCCTTTAATTGGGAAGGTGCCCAAATGTGAGCACAGAGAGAGCGGCCACGTGGGAGTTACTGTCCTGCCACCGGTCACAGATCTGCAGTAGAATCTTTTAGCGCAATCTAAATTCTAACTCCCACTTTGTGTGTGTGTGCGAAATAGTAATTCTCAGAATAACCTGGAATAAATTCTGAAATATATTTGTTTGCAGAAGTTATGAGGGCTTTAGTGTGTTGCTGTGCAGTTGCAAATTTGTTTTGGGTGGTTTCCAACTCTGAATTTCTATGATAGGGGTCTTCAATAGGGTCTGTCATTTGTTTGATCTCAAACACATTTTTGCGTAAGAATTACATTCAACAAAATTATGCAATTAAGTTAACTTCAAACAAAGCAGTATACCAGTGATCCTGACTCTGCCCACACTGCTAAAAGTGGCATTTAGATGAATATGTGCTGCTCGCTTTCCTCTCAATAACAAAGTAAACGCACAATAAAAATGACAGCAGTGAGAAAGCGGCATTTAAGAACGTGTCTGAACCTAGCGATGTGGATATGCTTGCATTAGCTCTGCGGTTCTGTACTCCCGTCATGTTCATTTATATACAACTTTCTAAAATATATATTGCTTTAAAGCAGCAGTTGTACAATATTACACATGAAAAAACAGTGTCAGTTTCAATTACAGTTGACCCTTCTCCGGGAGTTTGATTGACAGGCAATCTGACCAATCATGCCGCTAAATTTGCCATTTTGTAAAACTTAAAAAATGGTGTTTATTGATGTCTTTCTGAGGTTGAAACAACATACCTTCTAATATTAAAGGGTTAGTTCACCCAAAAATGAAAATTCTGTCATTTATTACTCACCCTCATGCCGTTCTACACCCGTAAGACCTTCGTTGATCTTTGGAACACAAATTAAGATATTTTAGTTGAAATCCGATGGCTCCGTGAGGCCTCCATAGGGAGCAATGACACTTCCTCTCTCAAGATCCATAAAGGTACAAAAAACACCTCTAAATCAGTTCATGTTTGTTCAGTGGGTCAATATTAATATTATAAAGCGACGAGAATATTTTTGGTGTGCAAAAGAAACAAAATAACGACTTATTTAGGGATGGCCGATTTCAAAACGCTGCTTCAGGAAGCATCGGATCATAGCCAGAACCGGGAACACTTCCCATAACACCTGATGTACTCGCTACATCATAAGAAGAATGGCGTCTATGCTAATATTAGTCTCTTTGATTATTAGAAGGTTTACCGTAGTCTGCCAGATCCAGGCCTATCCAGATCCAGTGTCATCTAAACTATCCCCTGCGAAGGCCTCCTTCCCTTTCCTTTCCCTATGTATAGAAAAAACGTTATTAAATGAATGAAACGACAAATAATTATGTATTATGTGGGCCAGACAAGTAATATTGCAATGTCACTTTGTAAAAAAGATTAAGATACCTATAGACTAAACACGTAAATGAATGGCAAGAACGCATTAAAAGTCTTCTGTTTTCAGTTAAAAAGGTGTCATTTACGTCATTTAAGCGGCCCCTAAGTTAATAATTAATGATTTTTTACCAAGGAAGCAATTCAATCAAAAACTTACTTTAGCTCAATAATAACTTTTTCCTAGAGCTGCTATAAAGCCAAAATAATCTATATCCATTAATTTTCCTATTATCACTGTGTAGCTGCTTTGAAACAATCTGTATTGTAAAAAGCGCAATGAAAATGACTTGACTTGACTAAAGGTCCACAAAATGGTATTTATTATTTGAATTTCTTAAAAAAATGACAGTTTGAAAGCTGAAACTTTGTTTCACACCAAAAGTAACCTGCTCCGTCTTGTCTGTTTGCTTGTCGGACAAAGCCAGTACCTAAGTGAGTGCCAAAAACAGTAACTAAGGTGGACGGGTCTTTGCGAAGGGTCAATTACAACTTTAATTTCTACTATAAAGCAGCTCTCCAGTGCTTGAACTTTTCTTAAAAGTTTGCTTGGGTAAACAGATCTCCAGAAACAAACTTTGTTTTGGCTTGATTTTTTTCAAAATCATGTCACACCAGTTCATTCATTGTTTTCACCTGAAGGGCCTTTATTCAGTGCAAGTCAAGGTTTTTTTTAACAAGCACCACTAATAAAACACTATAGAGGTGGTGTATTATTTAAGAAGCTACATTTCACCACACCGACGTAGTCTACAGATGTCTCTCTGATCATCGCAAGTGATAAAGGAGAAAAGGCCAGTTATTGTAGACAGAAATGGTCAAACAAGGCTCACCTTGAACTGCCATGGAAATAAAGTTGACTGGGAGATACCAAGGGCAGCCCTCCTTTACCCAGAAGGCCCCAGCGGACATGAATATGTAAACAGCTCCATCTCGTTACAGTACTGCGTGACTGAGGTCATACATACAGAAGTCATGCGGTCACCATCAGCAGGAAATCCAAAGTCAACTGCATGTCTGAAGGGCAACCACACTTCTCTTTCTCTCAATTATGTATCTCGGTTTTTACCTTGACCCTCTCTCTGTCTTTGTCTCTCTCTCTTTCGCTCTCCCTCTCTTATTTGTTCCCTCATTCCCTTGAGGGAGAACTTTATTCCAAAGGCAATTGTTCAGCCTTTCAGGTCCCTCCGTGTGTCCTCTAGTTGGATATTAGAGAGTGGAACACTCTTTTGTTTTGTCCTGGATATCCGCTCTATTGTCTACCTCTGCTCCTCTCTGTCTGCAGGGGTGTCTCTCTCCTCTTTATTCAGCTGTTCTCTCTTGGTGGTAATAGATGGCTTAGCCCTCCTTAGAGACTGCTCTCCATGAACGTGACTGATGATTTGATTTCCCCATGGTTTTACCCATATGGCCGCAGCAGAGATAACACAAGCTGAAAAGTGCTTTAGCCATCAGTTAATACCTCGGGCTGCTGATCAGTCAATTAATCAAACTGTGTGATCAGGTTGGTCCGAGCTTGACCCGTAGACTGACAGCTGGCCTGGCACAGACAGCGACATGGGCTCTAAACCTCAATGACACATACAGCCGTTTAGCATATGGGAAAATTGGGATACATTCAAACCACCAGTGAAAGTGCCAAATTTTGTGCTTACATTCAACATTTTTGTGTTGAACATTGTAGTGTTGTCACGATACTGGAATTTTCAACTTCGAAAAATCAACTTCAAAAATATCAATATTCGATACCATTTTCGATTCCATGGGGAAAACTGCCATATATACCTCCATACAGATAATTTGTTATCATCTCGTAATTTTTTGATAATTTGGGTAATTTTGTTGCAATAGCTTACACACAGCACAGGGAGGCTTTATTTGAACCGTTGAACTAAATTTACAAAAAAAAACAAAAAAACAAGTAAACAGTAATTAAATAAGAACAAATAAAAAAATGCCAAACAATAGCACAAATAAATACAATAGAATAAAGAGACAAATGATATAAACATGGCTTTAAGTTTTTCAGGTTGGTCTAACAGTAGTATTCAGGTAAATGCTACAGAAATTAAAGTAATCAATGTAAAATAACACTGGATAGTCTTCATTGTAAAATAATTCAGATTAATGCTTACAATTAAAGTTACAAAAGTTATTAAGTGAGTAAGTGAGCAGTGAGGAATTTTTCTCTTTGTCTTTTGTTCTTTGATTAACATGACAGACAGCAGCAGGTTTATTAGGCTGCTGTCACTTTAAGAGCTTATGCACGGATCCAATATACTGTTAACTCTCTGAGGTCTGAAAACGTGCCGGCGCGTTTTGCAGGATTTTTTTCACATTGCAGCAAAACAGACTTAAAATACTCTGTCATTTCTTGTCATAGAGACATAAGTAATATATCAATTGAAACTATAGAATGTCTTCTTTTATTTGTGTACACTCAGAGTAAAAACACAATGTTGTGCTTTTTGTAAAATAAAGAAAACTAACATGATGCGTGATCTCTCCTCTCCCTCTGAACGAAGTCCAATCTGATAGTTCTCAGAAAATGAACTGTAACTTATGAATACTAATGACAAAAAAAATGACACTTACGTCTAAAGAAACGTTGAAATGTCAGGTTTTAAATCATGCAAGTCAAATCGAAAACAAACATTCTGTGTTTATGTAATCTGTATGAAAAGAGAGCCATGTCAGAAGTCTGTGATTCAGCTCATTATCCGCTAATGCGGCCACGCCCACGGAGCCAGCGCTATTCAGAGGCAAATTCAGAGGCAATACATGCATTCATCGTCTCAATCGTGTATTTATTGTCTTGAAAAGTGTTTATTTGGATGTTAAAGCCATGGTTAGCGATCTCTAGAAGACATGCCGTTAGTTCCTAGTTCCTTTTCTTCTTTATATGAATTTGTGGCCTAAAGGTGTACAGCGAGCACCCTCCGGCTGCAAGTATGAATTGAAAACACCATTCCTGAAATGTCCTCTTCTTCTTTAGATTAATTTGTGGACTAAAGGTGTACAGAGCGCCCTCCGGCTGCAAGTATGAATTGAAAACACAGTATCCAGCACTCATAGTGATGACAATAAATATTACTTCTCAGTATAGAAAATTGACATAAATATATAAGAATCCATTAATATTTCTCCAAATGTGCATGTTTTTAAGCTAAAAGCCTGTGTGAAATGCCATAGAGGTAACATAATTGTTCAGACACTTTGCATCACAGAAATACATTATATTTTAAAGAATATAATAGAATACCATTATTTTAAATTGTAATAATATTTCACAGTATTGCTGTTTATGATGAGCTGAGACATTATTACAGAGGGTTTTTTTCACAGCCTACCTGACTGAAAGGCCTCATTTATATGCAAGTCATTTCAGGTCATTATTATGTGATTCTTTTGTCTTCTCAGGTGTAAATGGCCCAGTATTCATGCAGATTCACGCCTCCACGCATACTGTGTTTCTTGACAAAAAGTGTCTTACAAAAACTAAATCAATATATTGTTTTATATGAAGGAGTAGGCAGCATAATTTTTACATAATTCTGAAGAAAAAACTCTAGTCTACAACCTCCAATACCCAAAAGTCTTGTGAACACAGATTTAATATACTTTTTTTGGCCTTATTTCAGTGACTTAAGTTTTTTGTTTTTTCAATAACCACGCATAAACATTGACACTTGTGTCATTAATATGTTTATGAACAACTGAAAAAAGCACAAATGTCAGGGCATGTCAAAACTTCTCCAAGCCCCAAATCAGCCTCAGACTCCAGAGGGTTAAGCAACATGCATTTTCTCTCAATTATTTACGTTCCAAAACTTACTGCATTTACTTGAATACTGGAATTTTGATATACTTTTGTATGTATTTGACCGATTAAGCACAATAAGTCACAAAAAAGACGTCAATTTTGTACTCGCGAGCTATTTGAGAGGCGGCTTTATGAGAGCACCACTTATATAGAGTATACTATTGGTGCACACACTTTTGGTGTGAGTGCGAAACCTGCAGGAATGAGTAAAATTATGCAAAATTATATTATATTGACAACACTACTACACTGTATAAATAATACACAGATATTTTTATTAAAGGTATAAACATTTAAAAAGGTATTATATATAATTTATCAATATAGTAATTATTGAAATTGTAAATACTTTTTAAATGTATTGTTTTATTATTTAATTTTTTTTTACAAATATATCATTGAGGTCTAACACCTCACCATCACATAACAGACTGTTTTTGCTGTCCTTCATTTTATGGCAAGGGTAAATTAAGCATGTAATTTTGCAGAATGTCACATTAGATTTATGTAAAAAATGAATATTGACCTGGCTGTTTATGCTTGTCACATTATCAAATAAATAAATACATTCTGTTTATTTCTACATATAAAAAAAGTGGGATGGATGTGTCACATGAGGAAAACTAATTTTGGCCTAATTAATTAATTAATTTTTCTTGATAAAATGCTTGTTTGGTTATATTTGGTAGTCCGATGACTTGTTTTAAACAGACTAAGGCAGTTGGTCAGATTAGAATACACAATATTTCAATGACAATATTCCTCGACCAGACACTAATTTTGATATATCTGTCTATGAGCGTATCTGGTGACTTTGTCAAATCATATAGATCGGACGGAGATGCTTCTTGACAGGTGGACAGAGGAGCGTGTGCATGCTTGTGTGTTTTAGGGCATTGGATCGATCATGGTGTCAAAGTACCAGGTCGTTCGTAGAGTGGGGGTCTGGACGTAGGGCACCAAGTGTGATTGGGAAATCTTTGTATCTGGTCCCTTTAATAGTAAAGGACATGCCTTCTGGTTCACTGCTAATTTGATCTTTGCTCACAGAAAATGAGGCCTGGACACTGGCTGGACAGTTAATTTTTTTCCCCCTGTCTCAGTAGAGGACATGTCCAGTCCTACACAGGGGGCCGTCAACTCCTTCTGCCTACGCAAGAATGACCTCTGACCTCTGTTCAGCATCCCTCTCAATTACCCACTGACCCTTCCTGTCATAGCAGCACAGACTGCTGGGTAATACGCTGCTTTTCCAAACACCTTTTAGCAGGATGCGATCTCAGGGGGGTCAATGGATTATCCCGTGTGAGGAACATGGTTAGTTTGAAACCGTGTGAAATCTTCAAGGACTACCTTATTTGCATGATGTCATGCATAAATTGACCTTGTTAAAGGTACGTTTAGGTTTTTATCAGCTTTGATCCCCTGGAAACAGTGTGACAGGAAATTAATCATCATATTTTTTTAGAAGCCTCCCTTAAACTCAAGCTCTCGGTTTCCAACCACGCTTAACTGCTCATACAATCGCACATCTTTTTCCTTCAACATACACATCTACACTCTCTCATTATCACTTTTATTCTCATTCTTCTCAGTGCCAATTAGATCTGAACAGGCTGGCTGTGACCCGACATTTGGCCTTTGGCCTGTGCCTGCTGGATGGGTGAACTCCTGGCACACTGAGAGTTTGTTCTGGCAACTGAGTTCCTGGTGATGGATGCCGGGGCCTGAGTAGCTCTGACCTTGTTCGGTTTGGCCGTCGAAGGTCATGGTGAAAGAGACAACATTTTTAACAAAGAGCTTTGATTTGTTGTCATATGTGTGGGTCTCTGCGGGCAATGCTTGTGAGTGTTTTTTACGCTTCATTAAGACGAGGCAAAGCACAAACCTTACCCAACTTGAGCTGCCTAAATGATGACAAAGCAGGTGAAATGTAGAGCAGAAATGGAGGTAGAAGGATGGAAATATAAAGAATGAGGGATGTTTTAAAATATCTCCCTGACACAGCACATGCTTTTACCTGTTATGTCAGTATGTTCTGCATGAGCTCAAACTCTGCAGCACTTGGCTAATTAAAAACATTGCTCTTCTTAATTATTCATCTGCAGCTAATTGATATTCAGCAAGACACTTTTCTTTCTAAACGACCCGTTTAATTTGACCATGGGGTCTGCTGCGCTGATGCCGAAGTCATCCTGCCATGCGAGAGTGGAGATTGTGTGGGAAGAAGCGAGCTTGCAATTAGTACAAAGTTTTTGACGCATTATATCTGTCTACGTTTTTTTTTTTTTTTTTTTGGAGTTAGAGAGCTGGAGGAAATGCGGCCCATCTGTTGCTTTGGGCTGTGCTGAATTCTCGCTTAGCGGATACGACATGATAAATGTCACTGGGCATCTGTTTTTATTGCTCATCTCACAAAAGATTCCTTTGTTGATAGTGTTTGGTCGTGTCTTTAAAAGAATAGTTTAGATTATAGTCAACTTAATGTCTATCTGTAGCAATCTGGGCGTCTGGCTAGTACTTTAATGTGTATAAACAAATTGGAAATGCATTTACAGTTATTTCATTTTTGTTGATGGTCTTATTGTGATATGTATCGTGAAAAGCGCTATACAAAATAAATGTGAATTGAATTGAATTGAATTGAATTATTGTATTGTGCAAAGACATTAGATTGAAAATAACCCAGAATATTCCTTTGAGTCATGCCATAGAGTTTTTTTTATTTTTTTTTTCATAATGCAAATATTGTCTCAGGGATTTTAATGGGTCATATATTATGAGAAATCAAATGTTCCTTGACCTTTTGAAATAAAATGGTTCGCTGTACTCTGAAATCAGAACTCAGAACTTTCTTCACTGTGGAAAATAATACAATTTATCAAACTAAGCAAACTTGTTCTGAACTACTAACATTAAAAGTCAGCACAACTTCCCACATTCACAGATCAGCAGTGTCATTTTGGTATTCAAACCTTCGCACAGAGTCATAGGGAAGTATAAAGTTTAATTTGGACTATTATTCAGATACTTCTATTCTTAAACATCAGGGAAAAAAAAAAAAAAAAAAAAAAAAAAAATATATATATATATATATATATAGTAAATAATGTAGGTCTTCCCCCGACTAAAGAGTTTTCTAGTCGACTAGTAGTCATTAATTTATGTCATTAGTCGACTAATCGCACGTTTATATTAATTTAAAGTGCCCCTATTAAGGAATTTGAAAGGTTCCTAATTTTGTTTTGGAGGTCTCCTACAATAGGTTTAGATGCATCAAAGGTCAAAAAACGCTTTCATTTTCTCATAATATACATTGCATATCACCACATTGTTCAATAATCATCAAACGACTCAATGGATGAATCAGTCTTTCTAAATCCCTCCTTTCCGAGAGCCTGCTCTGCTCTGATTGGCCAGATGGCCCAGTCTGTTGTGATTGGTCTACCGCTTACAGCGCAAGTCGGAAACAAACAACCATTACCATAACTGATTCATCTCCGGAGGCCTTCGGAGCTCAGCGATTGTACACCTTGTAAAGACAATAATGATGGCATTGATTTTACCATATCAATCTTAACACGAGTCCGATGACGAAACATTGGAAGAAATAGTTATTCGACCCCAAGCCTCCATCACAAGAACAACGTGAGTTTCTACTCTACTCAGATTGAGGTACAATATGAGATATAATTCCTCACTATCAGCATTAACAAGTGTATGTCCATCAACAAACCGATGTGTATATTTCTAAATTATTGTGGTGCGCATGTGGGAACTGTATTATTAACTGTATCAATAACGGTCAATACATTATTCCAGCACTAACGTGAATGACTGATTTAACATTAAAGTTTGTAAAACAAATCTTGCCCCATCCTTTATCATTACTCAAAGTGGTAAGAACGACAGACAATCTGTATTAATGGACACAGTTTTAGGTAATAGTGGCCAACAGCTGATTAGCAGAAGTATTTCAGAAAGACAGTAATAAAGTGAGTTAGCTGGTTAGCCAGAGACATACACAATATAGCTAAAACACAAAACTATGTATTTAGAACACTCTGTATAAAATACATCAATAATTAATCACACTTGCTGTTATCCACTCGAACAAGCTACAGCGTTTGGGGTTTCAAGTTTTCATGGGATGTCCATGCAGAACTTAGGCAGGCATATTTGATGACAGTCAAATGTTTGGATTCCCTGCCCGACATAGGCGACTATACCACAAGGACCCGCCGTTAACTATCTGTCCCTTATTGACTGTGTGACTTCGCCACTTCCTGAGGACTTTTTTTTTTTTGTGCGACTAACTGACTAATAAAATCTTGGTCGACTAGGATAAGTGTCTGAAGTTTGTTTAATTTTAGCAATCATTTCAGTTTGATCTAAACAGCATAAGCTGTACATTTCAATATAGATTATTTTGTGAATTAGACGCAATGTCATGCAGGATTTTCAAATGGACTGAACAAATGGAATGGAGCTCACTATAGCGCTAACTATATTGGGCCTTAGAGAAAATAAACAATGATAGTTTCTCTTTAAGCTCACTTTTCTTCAGATGGGTTGTCACCAGTTTGTTAAAAAAAATCTATTGTAGAACAGTTGGATTGCAGTTTGCTATGGGTCTCTCTCTCTCTCTCTCTCCATCCAGGCACGTCATGAGAGGTGTGACTTCTTGTATGATAAATCGCTCTCATTGTCCTCCCTCCCATCCTCCCCATTTCTTGTTCTCGGTGTTTGTAGTTTCACTTTTATTTCTCATACTCCCATCCCACTCCCTGTTCTTCATTAGAGGGATAATAGCGAGCAATTGGTCATGTGACTCAGTGGCCTTTGTTAGCAGTGTAATGTGATTATATGACCTGCAGGAGACTGAATGAGTGTGATGTGATGGAAATAATCCTGACAGGCTGTGTGACTGAGCGACGGAGGGCTGCCATATGCCCCCGTGATGCATTGAATGAGAGGGAAAATCCCTGTGTGCACATCGGTGGCAGTGCCTCCCTGTCCTTTAATTGCTCATTGGATACGCTTTCACTGCGTTTGTCTACTGGTCTGTGAATGCAGCTGCTCCGGCTGTGTGTGTGTGTGTTTTCAGGCTGAAGGTCAATGGCGGTAGCTGCATTTTTTTTCCATTGAAAATTTGGAGCCGTAATGTCTCCTTGACTGATTACCCACAATGCTTCTCGCCCACGCAAGGGCCTCGATTGGCTCGCAGACTTGAATGTGTCTGTGTTTATGTGTGAGTGCCGGAGGGGAACAGTGCAGAGGTCAGATTTATTCTGCCAGAGGGTTGGACTGTTTCTGTTGAGGGCTGTGGGTGTTTTTGGAGAGCAGTTCTGTCTTCACTGCTGCAGGTGTGAGACTTGATTAAACTGTTACACACATCCACACGCTTGCCATGGGCCACTAAAAACCTGCCTGAAATGTAAAATCAAAATTGCCATTTTTTATTTTCTTAATGCTTGTTGTTGGTCTCATTGTGAACAATGTACAAAAAAATCCACTGACATCACTTAGGCCACATACATAGGCTATTAGATAATGCTGGCCAGTAGCCAGATAGCTATTTTAAATTTGTTTTAAAGTGGACCTAATATGCCGCTTTTTAAAAGATGTAATATAAGTCTCTGGTGTCCCCAGAATGTGTCTGTGAAGTTTCAACTCAAAATACCCCACAGATCATTTATTTTAGCTTGTCAAATTTGCCTCTATTTGGGTGTGAGCAAAAACATGCTGTTTTTGTGTGTGTCCCTTTAAATGCAAATGAGATGCTGCTTCCGCCCGCTTTCCAGAAGAGGGTGGAGCTTTAACAGCTCGCCTTTCTGTTGCTCAACAATAACAAAGCTGGAGAATCTCACGCTGCCAAAATGACAAGTGTCAGTAACGGTGTTCAGCCTTACATTGTTCAAACCGGAATCGGACACTGATTGAGAGACAAAGAAAAAGTTAAAACTTATAGAATGCAACTTGATGTTATTTATGCTCAAATAGCAACATTACACACTAACTAAAGTTAAAAAAGTGAAATCATAATCACTTTAACCACCCCTTTAACAGACACAACACATTTGGGCTTCATGCTGTTATGTAATGACCACGGTCCAATCCCAAATCCCAGATGGTATAAGCCACTCTTTTATTTTATTTTATTTTATTTTATTTTATTTTATTTTATTTTATTTTATTTTATTTTATTTTATTTTATTTTATTTTATTTTATTTTATTTTATTTTATTTTATTTTATTTTATTTTATTTTATTTTGTTTTATTTTGTTAACAATTGGAAATTTTGTGTGTGTGTAAGTGACAGTTATTTTAGTGTCATTGAAGTAATATTAGTTTTTAATTTATATTTAATTTTTATTAGTTTTCATTGTTTTGCATGATTGTTTTGTTTTTTTAAATGTCCATTTCATTTTTATTAATTTTGATTTTTGGTTCTTTTTGTACATCAAGTTAAACTAAATCAAAATGACAAATGTTGCCTTAGCAGCTAACTGAAATAAAATAAGTTTTTCATTTAAAGGTGCAGTATGTAAGAATTCTGTCTGCTAGAGGTCGCTAGAGGCCTATTCAAAACAAAGGCGTAGCTTGATGACGTTTGAGCGTGGAATCTTGGGACATGTGGTCTTTACCTAAACGGCCGGTGCAAAAGAATTGGGATAGGACTCGGGAAGGAATGTTAATGGATGCGATTATTAACGTTACTGTAGTATGAAGCAGAGCAGGACCAAATGTTGTTGTGGGAGCTGAACGAGGCCACTGGAACATACGCCTCACGAGCAGCAGAACTTTTATTATGCCACAGTCGCCTGCGCTGCTTCCACTTTTCCGGTCAATCGTATGAGGTAACGCAGCTCTGTTATCATTAGATACATTTGAGTGTGTTCAAATTGTTATAACGTTACTCTGTGCATTCGCTCTGTGGCTGCTGTGAGACACTTGTTAAACACTGCAGTAAGAGAGATCGATTTTAGAATATCATATTAAATGCTGGATAGCTTGTGTTGATAAATGGCATGCAATTAATTTTAAAATGTATTGTATGATGGAGAAAATACTGTATTACTGTTGCTAAAAATAAAGCTGCATCTGATTATGCTATGTTAGCTATTTGACAAAATAGTGTTTTCCTCTGAGGCATGATAAAGCATGGTACTCGCAAAAAATCAAGAAAATTTAATATTAAACAATAAGACTAAACGTGTTGAGCTATATAACATCAATTAGTTTTCTGTCTATAAATATATCAAAACAGTTGTTCCCTTGTCTATTAAAATGTGTAATATATTAAAGCGTCTTTGGTGTTTCCATGGTTTCTACAAAATAAAACCGGAAACCGAGGGTAACGCGGGTATGACGCAATTGACAGGCGACTTTTCTCATGATTTACAAATAGTTGTAAACATTTGGAAAATGGCAAGTACTCAAGTGAACAAAATATATAACACTGGCCTAGTGGTTTTTGGAAATAGTACTGCAAAAATATTACACATTGCACCTTTAATGTAACTTTTTTTGTGGGGTCAGTTAATCATAAAAATCCTGGTAAGAGGATGAAAATGCTAAATTAGCAGTGTTTTGCTCATACTTTCGTTTTATTAAACTTTGTAAAATATTAAACTTTGCCTGAAAACTCTAAACTCTAAAAGTCGCACATATGATTCATTAGATTTGAGTTTTTTTGGAAGAGCAAGCCATAAAATGTTTGGGGAAAAAATCCTGTAGACTTACATTGAAGGATTGAACCAAACAACATTTAGCGACCATAATATCAGATACTTGGGGATCAATGGTTTTAATTTGGGTAAGCAAGCAACCGACTAGAAAACCACCTAGCAACATGAAAAAAACAACAACTCATAATACCTTTGCAACCACTTATCAATGCCCTGACAATAACCTTTAAGGCCCAAGCAAAAAGCAAGCAACAGTTTTTTACAGCAAAATGTAGTTTCAATAATGCCACATGGTGAAGTTACCTTTCCCATTACAAAACGAATGAGAAATTTGCATGTACATCTGTGAGAAGATGAAAAAGTTTAATTTTCTTTGGGATTATTAACACTTCTTAGTGACCTAGAAATCACGGCAGACTTACCTGCGGGTTTATATATGCACAAGTCTGTGAGAAGTTCATCAGCGGCACAGGCCTCCATGAGCACTGGAGTTAAGCTCTGATGGAGATCGCTCCGCTCTGATTAGATTTAGATTAGATCAGATTTTCAGGGTTTAGATTTTAGATGAGATTTGTTGTGAAGAGCTTCTTCTCGCCTTGCGACAGTGTTTGATAACACAGAGCTGAACGTGCCATCTCTGTGTCCCTGCACTACAGCAACTCCCCGCTGCTTCACACTGCAGTCTCTGTGTGTCTGTGTGTGTGTGCTTCAGCCTTTGAATACTGAATATAATTATTATAGGAACTTCGTCGTTAAATTGCTGTTCTCTCTCTCTTTCTTTGTCCTTTTCTTTCTGCTCCCTCACTCCAGCAGATGGAGAGAAAGGTAAGGCACGAGAGGTTTGATTTATACATCCCATATCTGTCTCAACCTGCTTCCTGCTGCAGTACTGCATGCCTAAATAGACTATACCTCTCTCTCTCTTTCTGTGATTTACTGCTGAAATTGTTTCTAATCATCATTTTTCTTTCATTTGATGTCATCATGCCATTGTGTTTGTACACCAGCGCAAAAATTATTTTTCATTCTTGTTTCATTGTTGGAGCCACATTATTTAAATGCACAATGGGACACTTTTGTTTACAAAATAAATTAATCATGGCTAAATGTGAATTGCTCAATTGCTGAGAACTTTTGCATGATGTTGCATACACGCTGCTGCATGTTAGTTTAAAGGTCCCGTTCTTCGTGATCCCATGTTTCAAACTTTAGTTAGTGTGTAATGTTGTTGTTAGAGTATAAATAAAATCTGTAAAATTTTAAAGCTCAAAGTTCAATGCCAAGCGAGATATTTTATTTAACAGAAGTCGCCTACATCGAACGGCCAGTTTGGACTACATCCCTCTACTTCCTTCTTTATTGATGCACTAAAACAGTTTTTTGACTAACCTCCGCCCACAGGAATACACAAGAGTTGCGTTTGTAGAGTGTGTTTGTCGCCATGTCGTCGAAACGCTGTTATTTTCATCCCGCAGTCCAATCACCGGGTCTGATTCCGGCTCAAATTAATAGGGTAAAATTAAAGACATGTTTACAATAACACTGAGCGCGTGCATCTCCACGTTATGGTAAGAGGCGTGACCTTTCCGGGAAAGGTTCGCTAAGCTGCTGTCGAATCACAACACAGGAACCGCTGGCACAATCAGAACTCGTTACGTATTTCTGAAGGAGGGACTTCATAGAACAAGGAAGTCATCAGCCCGTTTTTATGATAGTGGAAACAGCGGTATACAGATAAGTAAATTATGTGAAAAAATACTGTGTTTTTTTACACGCGAAACATGAACACATGTTATATTGCACACTATAAACACAATCAAAGCTTCAAAAAACCACAAAAAACGGGACTTTTAAGTCCAAGATGGCCAGAACAACATAATATATTTTTTTATTATTGGAAAACCCACCTGCAAAATATTAAGTGTGATTTGTTAAGGATAGGAAATGGAGCACAACAACTTCAGGGGTAAACTAAACTGGGAATAGTAGAAACACAATCAGAAAGCAGTCTGAGTCTGTTTTCAACAGTCCTATACATTGAAGGCACAAAAGGCAATAAATAAAACATTAAAATGAGTAAACATGGCTGTCAGCATACAGTATCTCCTCTCCGAGTGTGTTATAAATTAGTGAGGGTCACTTCCAGTCGCTGAAGGTCAGGAGTGACAGAGGGGGAGAGGCATGTGCGATAGGACAGAGAATCACGGATAAGGCCATAAAGATTCTGTATTCTTCCACTGCTGATTTTATCGCTTTGTCTCTTGCATTCACACACACTAAGCCTCTAACACACAAAGATGGTTCCACTGAACGTTCCCTCATGAACCCTGTCATGAACTGATGCCCTTGGAAAATTCAAAGGTGTATGTCATCTCTCACAATGCCAGCAACCTGAGTCCGTAATGACTCTCTTCAGGGTAGGGAATATCTACTGTGCTGCTATGTGTAAGGACTTAGATTAGTTATGATTGTGCCTGAAGAAATATATTCATGTTATGTTAATAGCTCCACTCGAAATTTCAATTATGTCATCATTTACACATGCTCATGTTGTTCCATAACTGACTTTCTTCCATGGAGCACAAAAGGAGAAATTTAACAGAATCTTTTACCAACAATAAAAGTAAATGGTGACCAAAGGTGCTCCACATGATCGATGTGCTGTAATATGCAAGTTTTTTTGTGTTTTTTTTTTTGTGAGGAAAAGACCAATATTTAAGTCATGTTTCACTATAAGTCTTAAAGTAGGTTTGCATATTAAAATGTGGTGTGTTCAGCTAAATCCTCCTACTTTTGATTTGTTTTAAGAAATAGCTCAAAACAACTTTTTTTTATTAAAGATTTGAATATGTAATAATAATATTATAATTTAATGAGTATATAATATTAATAATAATATTTAATATTATTTTTGTTAGTATTTGTGTACCATGTATTAAGTGGGTGCGATATTGACAAAAAAAAATCTCAATATTTTCTGTGAATTTGACAACAAAAATTAGACAATATTTTGCTTAGTGTGTTATTGGTTGGTACCATGGCAGATTTAGACCTGCCATAGACAGCTGAATCCTAATGTTTTTGATATTCTTCACATTCTGTGTGGTTGTCAGTTCACAGCAGTGATAGAAATTATCTTTTCCAATAAGTTTAAATGGATTTTCACCTTTTATGGGCATTTTTACCTTTTATAAAGCCGTTATTTAACCTAATTAAATGTATGCATCATATTTTGTGTCAAATTCTTACATTTTATCAAATAAATTCAATTAGAATAATAAGACACAATAGGGCTGTTACCAATCAAATGAAATCAGTGTCAACAAAATTTATTTTTGCAATGCAAAGTAAAGAAGCTGCATCTGTAGTGGCATTTAGATGTGTTTAATGCAGCTCAGAGGGAACATGAATGCATATAGCCTGCAGTTACAAATGCATAAAAAATGCTTTGTAGTTTTAAACTTATAACATTGAATATTGATATTTGAAATTATTTTAAAATATACTTTAAATGTGAAATTAAAACCGCCAGTAGATGGCAGCAAGTCAGTGGTAATGAGTGAGTCATTGAGTTTCTACCAATTCATTTAAATGGCTGATTCATTCAGGAACTTAATAAGTGATTCATTGAAATATTCATTCAAACGATTTGTTTATTCAGTAACAAAACACCGTCGTGTGTTGCTCAGAGACTCAAATCAGTCCTGTGGCTTTTTTATTACATTTCGTTCTATTCTTCATAAAAAGCTATCAAATTACTTCTGAAGGTTTGAATATATAGCGAACAAGTCATCTTGTCAACTGTTATATTATTTTATGGTGCTTTTTTTTTTGGAGCTTGACTACCTATTTACCATCATTGAATGGAAAAGAGCAGCGTGAACATCCTGCTAAGCATCTCTTTTTGCTGTTTACTGAGGTTTTTCTTTCCTCTATAGTATACTGAAATTATATTGAATCCTATTGTGTGTGTGTGTATATGTGTGTTCTCCACAGGCTAGACAGTTGGAGGAGAGAGACAAAGAGCTCCGGAAGCAGGACGCCTTCTACAGAGAGCAAGTGGCCAAGCTGAAGGAAAGGGTATGACCTATACATTTGCAGTTACATTATCACAGTTCCTGAATATATAGTGATGAACGCTAAAGCACTACATTATTACTAACATGATATGATAGCCGTAATTCTTGACAGTAAATCACTAATGTCCTGAGCTATAGAGGCAGTTTGTGAGTCAGCCTGTCCTGTGTTATAGAGGCAGAGGTGAGACAGGCTGTCTTGCTCTAAAATACCATGGTGAGGCAGGTTGTCTTGATCTGTAATGTACGGTTTAGGCCCCTCGGCAACCTTGCTCACTCATTTGTTGTGTCCTCAAACTGACACCCTCCTGCAGCTCATGGTCAGATCCTCCTCTGAGCCTCTGGGATGGGAGGCGTCCACCTCCCCTCACCTCAGACTCTTCGTCCTCAAACGGACATACACAAACTAAGCTCCCAGAAGGGGGAGTGAAAGTGTGTGCAAAAATGGTCGATATCTAGTGTTGACCCATTTTAAAAGTGTACGTTGTGTGTCCATAGGTGTTTCAACAGTTTAGCCCTCTGTAACCATCTCTTGGTGCTTTTTCAACTCATCTGCATTTCACATACTTTAGTATTAGCAAAATGGTAACATTTTTTTATTGTAATTATTGGAAATGTAATGGCAAAATCTTTCATTTTTCATCGACTAAGACTAATTTGATAGTATCCTTAATACAGACAATTATTAAATAATATTTTCATAATTTTACAGACATATTGACTGAAAATGACACTCTATAAACATATGATATTTACCATTCACGAATGTGCAGAACTTAGCACTGAACAAAAAACGTCAGCGTTTTGACCAGTGAGTGGATTCTAACTTAAACACATCTGATTGGCCATTGCGTTCAAGAAATCAACAGATATGTTTGTGATTGGCTACATTGCTCAATGCTGCAAAAACACATTGTAAATAGAAACCTTTGATGCACTGGATCGCTTGCCAAATGTTTCAGCAATATACTATTATTACGGAGAAAACTGATCCTAGACCAGCAGTTATGGGCAGCTTTTCCCTCTAAAAGCAATCAGAAGCTGCAGCGGACAGGGGGAGGCTAGCTTACTCACGCACCACCTATGCTTGCACCTGTAAATTGTTTTATTTTAGTTGTTCTTGTTGCTTTTGTGCAATAGATGAATAACAGATTGTCTTTATCTTTAGACATTTTTGTTTCACATATCATTTTATTTTCCCGCAACCACACAAATGAATGTCTTATGCTGCGTTCACACCGAATGCGTCTGGGGCGTCTGATTGACATGTTAAGTCAATGTAAACGTGCGTCTAGGTGTCCTGCGGCGCGAATCAAGCGTCTAGCGCGGCGCGAATCGGCCGTTGACGCGCGAATGGCGCGGCGCGAATTGAGCGTTCACGCGGCTGATGCGCGAATTGAGCGTCTGATGCCCAAACGCCCGAGTTGAAAAATCTGAACTTTGGCGTAAATTCGCGGCGCATTAACCAATCAGGGACTCTGCTTTGGTAGTAACGTGTTTATGATGTGATCAGCGGTGGAGACCAGAACAAAGATGTCGCTGCCACCCTGAGCTCTATGATGTGTCATTATATTTTTATCGAGACAGGAATAAAAAGGACCTTGCCTGGAAGAGAATAAGCGAAGAAATCGGACAATCTGGTTAGTTGTAAAACTTTTTGCATGATTTTAGCCGTTGATACTAGCCCACCTTCAAAAGCCGGCCGGCATAACAGAGTTAAATTGCCGCTACAGGTTTCCAACTGATGAGATTATGTGTTTATTCAGAGGATCTAGTTGGACGCTTGAACATTTTGAAGTCAGACGCTTCAGGTGCGCGTAAAATTCGCTCAATTCGCGTGTCTAAACAAAGTGTGTTCAGGCGCGAATTCGCGTCATGGGAGGGGCTTTCATCTCTTTCTGCACAGATCCTCTGAATAAACACATAATCTCGTCAGTTGGAAACCTGTAGCGGCAATTTAACTCGGTTATGCCGGCCGACTTTTGCTAGCTAGAAGGTGGGCTATCATAAACACATTACTACCAAAGCAGAGTCACTGATTGGTTAACGCGCCGCAAATTTACGCCATAGTTCAGATTTTTCAACTCGGGCGTTTGGGCGTCAGACGCTCAATTCGCGCGTCATCCACGTGAACGCTCAATTCGCGCCGCGCCATTCGCGCGTCAACGGCCGATTCGCGCCGCGCTAGACTCTTGATTCGTGCCGCAGGACACCTAGACGCGCGTTTACATTGACATGTAAATCAGACGCCTCAGACGCCCCAGACGCGTTGGGTGTGAACGCAGCATTACCGCCTGCACCCGCGCTCGACCATCAAATTTTGTCCCGCGTCGATAGTGCAAGTCTCTACTTGAAAGCTTCCATTATGAGTTATTTACTGTAACTGCTTTTTTTTGTTTGTTTGCACACTATAAAAGACAAGTCTGTGGTTATCGACAGTATGCCACAAATGCAGTCCATAGACTCTAGGAAAGAAAATAACCCAGAATATTATTTTAAAGCTCCATTTAGTCAGTGATTAGACTTATCCTGTTTCCATGAAACTAGCTGATCTTGCACACGGAAGTCTCTCTGTCTCTTTACAAGGACAGCTTTCACTTCATTTCAGCTCTACATGCAGAGGTGTTATTGATCACACGCAGCTTCATCAATCACTTATTGAGCTTTGTTCAATATTCCCAGCACTGTGTCAACATATACACAAACACACATACAGACCTCAACCCTTCTGAGAGAGACACACTCAGCTGGACACTAGTGTGTCTAAGCCCAATGGGTTTGTGAATCATGATTTGTTGGTTAGGCATCATAAATAATAAATGCTCTGGGTTTTACACAAGACGGTGGTCTAGAAAAGAGTAGGGTCCATATATACAATAAATGTACCATTCTATATAAAAGAAACATCAGATGCATATATAGTAATTTTTTTATTTTACCCTGACTGAAATAAGTAGGCAAAAGAGGTGTAGTCATATTATTCACTGCAAATGTTGACTTGCAGCCCTGCTCTCCTTGGTGTTTTTGTGTAAATTTGATGTCTGATTCGTGACTGACTTAATCTTTTTTTTTTAATCAGATCAACGGATTAATAAGAATATCAAAACTCAAAAGAATGACTTGTTCATAAATCAAACTTTGCTACTTCTCTCATGAGCATGCCTTTGGCAGATATCAAGATTAAATAATTACTTAAAATTCTCATAGAAATACTTTCAGGTGACTTTTAATATAGCGTATGAGTAGCATAGACCAATTTAGCGATGGTGTTTTTGTGTCCTTTTTGAAGCTTTAAATCTCCATTCATCGTAATTGTGTGAAAATTAGTGACCAGTAGGTTCTTTAAAATGTTCTGTTACAATAATGGAGAGAAAGACTGTGGCTGTATACAGTATAAATGTCAATGTTGCAAATCATTCTGGGAACCACAAGATTGATTTTGGATGTACCACAATATTACGGTGTTTTTTCTCTTTCTTTTTTTTTCTATTCCTCCTTGTCTCTCCTCTCTACTGCAGTTTTCCCTAGCCTTTGGACTGTAACAGTACCAGCAAAGAAAAAGAAAAGGAGAGTGAATGAGAGATACAGAGAGAGAAGAGAATAAAACGCTGATATATATTACACGTCTCTTTCAATTCAGTTTGCTCGTTTATCAGTAGCCTGCGTGTGACAGCCCGTCACAGCTCTGAGACGGCGGCTGCCACCTCCAGCCTACTTATTGCCGTGGCCACTCAAATTGCCTCTGAAACAATATCTATATATGAACCGTACGCATATATACGCCTCAGATTTTCACTCAATACTCTGTGTAAAACAATCTCATATTTCAACTGACCGCTCTCCTCTTTTTTTCACCATTTCTTTTTTTTTTTTTTTTGTCTACTCAGTTGCGTTATTAGAAGTTTTGTTTCTTTTTCCTAATGCTCCATAATAACAGTGGAGAGCTGAAGTCTGGGCTGTTGAAGAAAGCTGCTAATACAGTGATCAATGGAATTTAAATGACCTCAAGGGCACTTGACTGCAGTGGCTTTGACTGGATGTTAGCCTGCTCATAAGAAGTTCTTCTTCTTTTTTTTAACACTTATTTCTTTTCTTCATTGTTATGGTCTGGTTTGATAATGTGTAAGAAAATCATAAAAACATTGATCGCATAATCAAGCCAGCCAGGCTTAGTGATAAAATTCCCATAGTGCATTGCACCTGTCACTCAGTGTTATGAGATCTGGTGACAAGAGATGGGAATTGTAAGCTATTCTGTTCTAATCTCGTCTTGACATTCCCAGTTCCTTAATGATTCAGTTAACAATTCCTTTATTATTTTTTTAAGATGCAACTGCCCTTGTGTATACTAAACCAGAAAAACTAAACTAACACAATACTAAACTAACAATATTTTTGAGTAATGTATTTTAATATCTCTTACATTCAATTAAAGTACCATTTATTACAAAAAAAAAAAAAAAAAAAAAAAAAACTCTAAAAAATGCTCTATGGAACATGAATCTGGTGGTGAAGTGTGTAATTTCTGGGATTGCAAAAATAATGATTGATGTATACATTAATACATTTTATTGAATAATAATAATAACTTATATTATAATTATTATTATATTGATGATAATAATAATGAATAATTGAATGATCTGCCATTCATTGGACAGCCAGATAACCATATGTATGTATGTTAAACGTTTTTTAAATCAGAACCAGTTCTCAATTGACCCTTCGCCGGGAGTTTGATTGACAACCGATCTAACCAATCATAACGTCGAATCTGCCATTTTGTCCGACAAAGCAGCCAGGAGTTAGAAGATTAACCTCAGTGGACTTGAACTTGAAAAATGGTGTGTTTTTACGTCTTTCTGCATTTTAAACAGCATTCCTTCTCATGTTCATTTATGTTTATTTGATTTCTATAAATTAACCTGTAGGAAGAGATGATTGGTTCACGAGCCGTTGAGCTGAGGCATTACAGCAATCTGTCACGACACATTAAAGAGCCACAAAACGGTTTTTATTTTTCGATTTTCTTTAAAAAAATTACACAATTTGGAAGCTGGGACTTTGTTTAATATCATAAGTAACCTGTTCTGTGTTGTCAGTGTCCTCTTTGCTCCGCGATGTATTTTACACTGCGTGTGGCATGACAGCGCTATGGCTTGTTGGACAAAGCAACAGTAACTAAGGGGGGCGGGTCTTTGCAAAGGGTCACTTCCCAACCCTAATTCTGAGGGTGCAGAGTCAAATTTTCAAGAGCCCGACTCTGTCTGAAATTCAACAGATTCCTGTATCAGAGTGCATTTGAAATAAAAAAAAAAATCGTAACTTTTTATCACATAATGTAGCATAACTTTTGCTTACAACTTATACTCCATTCAAACTTTGGTACTGACTCTAATGGGCTGTTACCTAGCAACAAAATATGATGTAGCTGTAGTAACCCGTAGTGATGCTACACATGCATTTGAATGTAAATAGCTCTTCTCTGCATGTAAAACTATCTCTCTTTCTGTTTTCCATTCTTCTTGACAGCATTGTTAAGCGGAGAGTGTTAGTTGTTTTATTTGAGATCAATGTGTGGTCATTATCTCTTCTTCCCTGTAGACAAGACACTGGAAAGGGACAGCGTCTGTCTCTGCACGAAGCCTCGTTAATTTAATTAGCAGAGTTTTATCTAGACAAGAGACACAGCTTGAGCTTTGCACTCACAGCCATGTACCCTTGTTTTTACTTCCAGCCACAAGCATAGTAAAATTTAAATAGTTAAACGTTTCTTATCATTTGCTTGCTGTCTTGTCATTCTAACCCCATATGGTGTTCTTTATAAGTTGCAAAATGTCACTAATATGTCACTCTAAAAATGTTTTCCATGTTTGGACCGAATGCTTTTGCCATTGAGTTACAGCATTTGTGCTTATTTGGGACATTTCCACTCGTCTGTTTTGTTTCACAGTCTCCCGCAGTAAGAGGCAGCGATGGAAGGATTGACTCCACAGGCCTCTGTTCTGCTTTCCTTCCCTGTTTGCAGTCGCCAGCTTTGATTTGTTAAAGCTCGGTCTCGCGCCTCCGCCTGTGCACTGCGGAGCCAATATGGCCGCCGTGCTGTTGAGCCATAATGGCTGTCTCAGCGGGAGTTTCCCTCCACATCCTCTCTGGTCTGTGAGAGATAACGCAGCCTGCTGATTACTGCACCACTGCTCAGATCTCTCATTATAAAGCCTGCGAGATTTAATTTGAACATGGGGTTGTTTCTCAAAACACCACCTTTATGCACCATCAGTCGCAGGAGTAGTTTTTAGAAGATTCTTTCATTAGTTCATAACACCCCTGTGTGCATCAGATTAAATAAAGTTTTGTTTTAAGATGCCTGTAACCAGAAGGTGAGAGAGGAGCTTCACTGCTGCTGTGTGGAATAGGTAAAGAACTGGAATTTTTTTTAGTGGTGCTTGCTAAGGAAATGAATGATACCTCCAAAAAAATGTTATGGTGATACAACTGCAACATTATAACTTCATACATATATACATATATATATATAGATAGATAGATAGATAGATAGATAGATAGATAGAGAAGGGGGGTCTGCAGGAGTCCTCTTTATGATTTATTTGTTGGACCACATGACTTTGATTTTGCAGACAAAAGTGTTATATTATTAAAACAGTTTTGTCTGTTAGACCACATGACTTAAGACCACATGTTCTTAAACATACATAAGAAAAAATAAAACACTTTTGTCTATGATAAGATAGTTGGACCACATGAATTTGTTTTTGCAACCAACAGACAAAAGTGTATTTATAAGAAAATATTTATAAGAAATAATTAAACGCTTTTGGAAAATCATGTGGTCCAACTGAAAAAAGTATTTTAACATTGAGAGGCTTTGATTTTGCAGACAAACGTGTTTTTTTTTTTTTTCTTCTTGAATATATTTAAGAAATAATAATAAAACACGTTTATCTGCAAAATCATAGTCATGACCAACAAATTCATAGAGATGAGTACTGCAGACCCTCATGACTGTGTTAAGGTCCACAAGTCTCTTAAAATATCAGATAATTTGGTATTTTCATGACAATGAAAGGTTAGTTGTAGTAAAATTTTATGTGGCGCAGGTTCTCAACCTTAAAGGTGCCCTAGAATGTTTTTTCACACGATGTAATATAAGTCTAAGGTGTCCCCTGAATGTGTCTGTGAAGTTTTAGCTCAAAATACCCCATAGATTTTTTTTAATTAATTTTTTTAACTGCCTATTTTGGGGCATCATTAAATATGCGCCGATTCAGGCTGTGGCCCCTTTAAATCCTCGCGCTCCCCGCCCCCGAGCTCTCGACTATAAAACAGTGCATAAACAAAGTTCACACAGTTAATATAACCCTCAAATGGATCTTTACAAAATATTCGTCATGCATACTGCATGCATGCATCGGATCATGTGAGTAAAGTATTTATTTGGATGTTTACATTTGATTCTGAATGAGTTTGAGGCTGTGCTCTGTGGCTAACAGGCTAAAGCTAACATTACACACTGTTGGAGAGATTTATAAAGAATGAAGTTGTGTTTATGCGTTATACAGACTGCAAGTGTTTAAAAATGAAAATAGCGATGGCTCCGTGAATATAGTAATAAACAATGGTAAATTTAACCACATTTAACATTAGCAACATTAGCAACATGCTAACGAAACATTTAGAAAGACAATTTACAAATATCACTAAAAATATCATGTTATCATGGATCATGTCAGTTATTATTGCTCCATCTGCCATTTTTCGCTATTGTCCTTGCTTGCTTACCTAGTCTGATGATTCAGCTGTGCACATCCAGACGTTAATACTGGCTGCCCTTGTCTAATGCCTTGAACATGAGCTGGCATATACAAATATTGGGGGCGTACATATTAATGATCCCGACTGTTACGTAACAGTCGGTGTTATGTTGAGATTCTCCTGTTCTTCTGAGGTCTTTTAAACAAATGAGATTTATAAGAAGGAGGAAACAATGGAGTTTGAGACTCACTGTATGTCATTTCCATGTACTGAACTCTTGTTAACTATGCCAAGATAAATTCAATTTTAAATTCTATGGCACCTTTAATATTAATGAAATAATAATGCCTAATACTTGTTAAAAAAATCTTTTCAGCTTGAAAAATAAATATAAACAACTTTTTAAAAATAATGATTAAGATGTGAAAGATCTAGTTTTATAATCATAACTTGGTACTCTGGCTATGACAGATCAGGGTTTAGGGTTTCGTAAAAGAGTATGTGGGTGGTAAACGTGCGCTCCTAGATTGATGGAGGGGCCTCTAAATCAGTGTGGCCCAACTCTGAAATCAAAATCAGCACATATCCCACTCTCTCGTTAATCAAGGGAAAAGGCAGACCTCCCAAATTACACCGCCACTCAGGTCAGGGGGTTTTAGTGTGTGTGTGTGGAGGTCCGACTCACTTTCCATTTAATCAGTGTCTGTGCAGGCCAGCTCCCTATAGTGTGTAGCCCTCATTAGTGCTGAATCTATCAGATCAGCATTGTCACAACATGCTCTTAAAATCATTGCTGTTGTTCCCTTATACCAGGCCCCTCAGAGCCGAGTTCATACCTGATGCCGTCTTTTTTCCTCTTAGTGCTGTTGTTGCAATAAAAGGCTTGATGGCATGCTCATCTACTCAAGGGGAAATAAAACATTATTTTGGATCTTTGCAAATGTGCGAGTCGGTAACAATTGATGGAATCCAAATTGCTTATCTATCAGCCATTGGTAGGTTTGACAGGAAGCTGATTTTGGACTCTAGTACCACATCTCTGGTAGCAACTAGACAAATGGCTTCTACTTGACATGCAGTCCATCAGAAGCTATACAGTAGCTTCACTAAAAGCCTAAGATATAATTATTGATCCTCATGGTTGTTGTCTTTCATTTGTATTGATTGTGTGTGTGAGACAGTGAATGTGAGATGAACCCGTCTCGCTGTGATTGAGAGCTCTCTTTATGGATGTAGCTTGAGCAAGTTTTTGTTGTCACATCCTCAAATTCAGTCGTCCATCTGACGTTCGGCCCATTTTCTTTGAAATGTCAGTTATCTTTTCGAATCGCCGGCCTGAACGGTTTATCAAGGTCCATTCCAGGTTGTAAGGACGTTCATTTTTACCCACCTACTCTTGACACACTTCACTAAGATCCTCATAAGTTTTTAGATTGCCATCATCTGTTATTGTGATGACCTTTTCATCTTTGTTGACACTTTTTCTTTGATTTCCTCTCTTCTTTGAAATCTAAAAGCCAACTAAAGTCTTTGTGTTGCACGGCAGACAGCAATAATGCTTAAAATTATATTTTAATCTTTTTTTTCTTCTTTCTGTTGTACTGGTAGCTCAGAAAGGTGGAGACTCAGTTGGATTGGACCTGCTGCTGTTTTGAACCTTTGTGTTATTGGGAGCTTTTTATGTCTATAAATGTTCCCCTTCTTCTGTTCATACTGTGGGCGACAGCAAAAGGATTAGGAATACACATAAATGCATAGATTTTAAATCTGAAAAGCAAAGGGATTTTCAGTAAATATTTTATTTTGACACATATTTTCACTATCTCTCTCTCTCTCTCTTCCTCAGAGTGCCCAGTTCTACAAGGTGACCAATGAGAACTATCACAAGGCAGCGGACGAGGTCAACGCCAAGTTCAAGTGAGTTCAGAATGGCATTCATCAGCTTAAAGTCCAACATTAATACAGCGTATATCCTGCCTTTTCAGACAAAATTCATTGTGCAAGTAGAATGCATATATGCAGATGTGATCACACACTGATACCGGATAGCTTCTTGGCTGCATTACATATTTCACATTGAGCTTTTGTTCTACCATCTCTTTCAGTTCCCATTTATTTAGGCACACAAGGCTGTAGTTATTTATTTTAAAGGTATATGTTTCGTTTCAAAAATGAGAATGCTAACACTATTTACTCGCCCTCATATATTTCTAAACCTGTATGACTTAGTATCTTCTGTGGAACACAAAAGAAGACTTTTAGAGAATGTCCAAGCTGCTCACTTCCATACAACGAAAGCCATTGAAGACCAGGGCCACCATTATAAAAGTAGCCCAAATGAATCTTGTGCTATATTCTTCTGAAGCCATATAAAAGTGTGTGATGAACAGAGCAAAATGTAAGGTGTTATTAATGGAAAATCTTGTCTGACATCACTCACTTTCATTATATGGAGAATGTCTTACTATAAAATACCTCTAAATATTAGAAGGAAAGTCCTACGGGTGTAAAAAGAAACACATGAGTGGTGAGAATTTCATTTTTGGTCAAACTATCCCTTTGAATCTACAAAAACATATGCAGTCATGCTTTACTACCTCATCCGGAAACACACTAAAGATGTTTCCATCATCTCTTGTGACAAACTTCCATAAAGTCTTGTCATGAATGTGAAATCTTGGCCATTAGGCTACTGTAGCTGGAAACATGTAACTGAAGAGCCCTACAATTATAGGACATTTTGGCTCCATATGTCTTAATGTGGCCTATTAGCCCCAATAGTAATGCATGTTGGGAAAGGGGAAGTGAAGGGAGGCCAGCCTGTTTCAGGACTAGCCTGCGCTCACAAATCGCATTAGGCTGTCATTATCCCTCTTCCTCAGTGCCAACACAGGGATCATCGTCTCTTTAGAAATGTCAGAAATTGATTTGTGGTGTCCAGTGGGGCAGAATCAGGAGTGGGGAGGGGGGAGGTTGCGCGGCTAATGCTAAATTGCATTAAGAAATGCATTAAAATAGCATTAGCTTGACATGGTTCTTCGCACAGGCCTGGACTGGGGTGTCATGTGACCGCTGTGGATGCTGTGATTGGCTGATTGCATTAGAGAGCTGCATTAGAGCGCTGTGATTGGATTACAGGGTAGAGGGAAAAGCGTGTGTGAGAGGGGTTTTTGTATATAATGAAATGTCTTCAGGGTCTGATGTTTCACGAGGAAAGACGCAAGCTTTACTGACTGCGAGAATAATGAGGTTTAACTGCATGTGCGTGAGAAAGAAGAAAAGAAACATAAAAGTGTCTGTATTATATGAATGATGGGCCACAGGTGTATGTGTGTGTGTGTGTTTAGGTAGTACATTAAAAACACGTCTATCTGTATTGCTTTTCCCAAATGGATATTGCAACAATATTTGCCCACTAAAGGGAAAACAGGCGATAAGATCCTATCAGAAATTGGGTTGAGTAAAAGGAATTAAGTATATTTTGTCTGAGCCTTTTGATTTCCTGAAAGTTGAAACTGTCCTGGAGATGGAGGTTCAAATCTGCATAATTGATGGAATTAACATGAGTTTGATATGATAATCTTTTACTTGAAGTTGTAAATGATCATCTCTTCAATGTCTTTATTCTCTTAATATCTGAAAGCTTTTGATGTGCTTGTGGGTTTGTCTTCTGGAAAAATCAGTCTGAGGTCAAATGGTGTAATTGCTTTGCGATGCTCGTACATCTGTATAATAAAATACCTATGTGATTTAACATGATTTATCTTATTTTATCAGCAGTTTCACAAACAGTCTTTTCAACCACACAGATTAATTATTTTTTTCTTACAATCAGATTTTGACAGAAGTATTGGGATAAAAGTTTATAGTCCGAATATAAACACTGATGTCTACGGTAGCGACCAAAATGAGATGGTCCTCACTGCAGAACACAAGATCCAGGGGGCGGGGTTGGATCTAGATCCAACTCCTCCCATTTTACATATACTTAAACCTACCCGTCTCTGCCCCCTCGATCTAAACCTACCCATCTCCACCCCCTGGATCTGGATCCAACTCCTCCCAATTTACATATCCCTTAACCTACCCGACTCCGCCCCCTGGATCTCGCGTGTTCTGCAGTGAGGAGCTACTGGCCAAAATAGAGTAAATCGCCTTTTGAAAGAAACTTGACACTTCAAATTCTGATTGCATCGATTACAGTTACACCAGTAGGTGGCGACAAGCTAAAACATTTATTTGTCATTAAATCGTCATTCAAGTCATTGTCATTGATTCAATCATTTAAGAGATTCATTTAAAAATGCTGATTCATCCAGTAATGAAACAAGTGAAGTATTTATGAGTGAGTCATTGAATCATTCAAACGGTTTTTTTAAATAGACTGCAGCAAATAACATTTGTCAGAACCACTGGTCATTTACATGTTATTTTGTTTAGCTGACTGTTCGGAATCATGAGAGAATCGTGATCTCTGTTTGAAACAAATGTGATTCTCAATGTATCCAGTATCGTACAGCTCTAATAGAAACTGAATTGATGTCAACATGGTAGTGGCATTCATAACCATTTCTTGGCCAAATAGAACTCAAAACACCTATGAGAAACCAAGCAATACAGTGATGACATGGTGAACGGGTTTAGAATGACATTTCTATCATCCAATGTTTTCTGATATGGTTATGGTTTAAGGTTGGGAACTTGGACTTGGAAAATTGGTAATGTTTAGGGTTAAAGGAGAGGGTTTGAGGTTAAGGTTAAGTGAAGATTAAGATAACTAAGGTTAGATAGTAGAAATTAGGGTTAGCATTTGGGGTAAAGGTTGGAATTAGAGATAATGTTTAAGCATGTTGATCAGAGGATCCTGAAGAATGCATGCAGACAATGCTTGTCTGCTCACACACACACGAAACAGCTCTTCCACACAGACTTACGCACACACACAGCCTGTTGAGCTATGCAGCCGTGGATGCTGGATGAATTACAGATAAATGCTTGACTGGAAGAATGGGATGTTGTCTTCAGCCACCTGTCAGTGCTGACCTTTGCCTCATCCCTGTGATGCTGTGTTTAAGCATGCACTCTGTGTGTTTGTCTTGTGTCCCCAGGGGGGTGCTGTACTCTGTCACACCGAAGCAGTTTCACAGCGTTGACCTCTCCCTATGTTCTGCTTTCTTCTGTTCTCTGAATGGGTTTAAATGTCTCTGCTCACCTAGTTTAGGCGCCCATTAACTTGTCCTGTTTAGGTCAAAGTGCACTTGTTGGAATTAGTGTTTCAATGCACTACACCAGTTTCACATGATATGCGTTCTTAAGCGATCTTGCGACCTTGTGTTCTTGTACTACGTCATCATCAGCCATCAAAGTTCAATTCCAGTACTCATCAACTCAAATACAGAGGATGCACGAAAGTACCCAGATGTGTTCTTGATATTGAGTATTCATCGAATGTAGACTTAAGAGAATCGAACCGTTAGAAATCCCAGAAGACTCTGCGGGAGGGAACCTGTAAGCTTTAAACCTCTCGTTCTCACTTAAGAGATTCCCGCTGCAAGCTCACAAATATGTGAAGGCTCATGAAAGTAAACATTTGTCAATTTGTTTTGCTTGATTTTAATAAAGTGATAAAGACCTGGAGACCGTTCTTTCCGTTCTTGGAATTGAGAAATATATATATAAATTAATTCATTTTTACATTTTGTAAAAATTGAAATTCTGATATTATAATAGTCTTTATAAATAAATAAAAAATAAAATGCTATATAGTAAAATCAATTGTTGTGAATGCTACAAGTGAATTTCATTTTTATTTCATAATAAATTATTTTTATTCTTAAATGATAAATTATATATTTTTTTTCCAAAAATTACATTTTTGTTTTTTGTTACAGACTTTTATTAAATTATTTATGTTTTTAAAGTGGCTTAAATTTTTACTTGCCCTGCCAAAATTTTCACTGGCCCCACCACAAAAAAGAAAAGAAAAGAAAAGAAAAGAAAAGAAAAGAAAAGAAAAGAAAAGAAAAGAAAAGAAAAGAAATTAAATGAAATAAAATAGTTATTATTTTAGTTGTTTTTGATCCATGTAACCTTAATAAATAAGGTTATGACACCAATAACTACTAGCCTAACTCATATCAATTTTAAATATTGTTACAGGCAGTCCATAGCACAAATAAATACAACAGAACAAACATATACAACTGAAATAAACAGTTTGTTTCAGGTTTTTCATGTAGGTCTAAACTAGAATTTCAGGTATAGAAACAGTAATCAAATGTAAAATATCACTACATAGTCTTCACTGTATAAATTTTGATTAACCCTTATTATATTACATCTTTTAAAAAAAGTTAACTGCCTATTTTGGGGCATAATTAGAAATGAGCCGATTCAGGGTGTGTGGCCCTTTAAATCTGGTGCTCCACACCCCAAGAGTTCGCGCTTGCCTTAAACAACATAAAAAAAGTTCAAACAGCTAATATAACCCTCAAAATGGATCTTTACAAAGTGTTTGTCATGCAGCATGTCTAATCGCGTAAGTACAGTGTTTATTTTGATGTTTACATTGATTCTGAATGAGTTTGAGGCTATGCTCTGTGGCTAACGGCTAATGCTACACTGTTGGAGAGATTTATAAAGAATGAAGTTGTGTTTATGAATTATACAGACTGCAAGTGATTAAAAATGAAAATAGCGACGGCTTTCTTGTCTCCGTGAATACAGTAAGAAACGATGGTAACTTTAACCACATTTAACAGTACATTAGCAACATGCTAACGAAACATTTAGAAAGACAATTTACAAATATCACTAAAAATATCAAGATATCATGGATCATGTCAGTTATTATTGCTCCATCTGCCATTTCTTGCTTACCTAGTCTGTTGATTCAGCTCTGCACAGATCCAGATTCCCTGCCCTTGTCTAATGCCTTTCATAATGTTGGGAACATGGGCTGGCATATGCAAATATTGGGGGCGTACATATTAATGATCCTGACTGTTACGTAACAGTCTGTGTTATGTTGAGATTCGCCTGTTCTTCGGAGGTCTTTTAAACAAATGAGATTTATATAAGAAGGAGGAAACAATGGAGTTTGAGACTCACTGTATGTCATTTCCATGTACTGAACTCTTGTTATTTAACTATGCCAAGATAAATTCAATTTTTGAATCTAGGGCACCTTTAAGACATAACCGACTGTTTATGATTATACTCGACAAGACGGCAATTTGACATAATTTTGTGTGAATACTTCCATGCAAGCTCGGGAAGACGTGAAGGACTATTTGCGCACTGTGAGACACGTGAGGACCAAACTTTAGTACTTTAGCATCTACATGCACTTAAATATTTAAATTGGCAAGGCTTATAAATGATCAAATTCCATGAAGATGCAGCACTGTCAGCTGGCCTAAGAGTCTTTCACGCTGACCCCAGGCCATCGGCCAGTCCTTATTGTCGAGCCCTGATCTTGGATGCCTAGCGCCTGCATTTGCGTATATGCATAGAGATTATTTCTGACCCTTATTTCCGAGACTGTGTGTTGGCATCCGCTCATGTCTCCTTGGAAAAGCCCCATCATACACAGCAAGATCTCAAACTGTAATAGGCTGCTCTTTACAAGAAATAACTCCTCTTAAAAGGCCATGAAGTTTGACTGCCTATTGAAGCACAGCTTGACCTGTCTCAGAGAACACAATTATAGCTATTACAGCGAAATATAAGTGAACGGCAGTAGACCAGCCATAATATTTAAGCTAAGTATTCTGTTTTAAAAGAGGTCAGCTGAAGGCTGAACGGCAAAGAATATCAACGTAGAGTAAATGGCCTTCTCACTCAACAAGGAGAGCTCCACGCACACAGTTATGACTGTTGCTGTCACAGGTTATCAAACCCTCATCATCTTGAAAGTGTGTCTCCAGACTGCAGACAGGCTCTGTTACATCTTTACCGTGGCTTGATTACCTTTGTATCATTCTCTTATCTTTCCTCCTACTCTTTCATCTTTATGTTTTGTCCTTCCTTTCTTTTCCCACCCTGATATCCGACCTCTGCTCATCTTCTCCATCGAAAACCCTTTTTATATATATATATATATATTCCAATTCTCCCTGTTCTTTCCATCCCGACAGGTAATGGGATGATGCGAGTTCGTTTCGGAGCCCGTGGCATCTCCTCTTCCCTCTCGAAGCTGATAGATCATGTTTTAAAAACGACGAAAATGAGCGCTTATCATTTTTCTTCGTAACTGCTTCATTTGTTTTGATTTCTGTCTGCCTGTCACACACGCCGTCAGCTCCCAAATGAACATACATGTGGTTTTTTTCAGAAGTGGACGCTTAACCTCTTCACCCCGCTAGACTGCGAGTGCTCATAATGATGACGGATAGTCACATGTCTGTTAAGAGAGAGATCTCAGTTCATCCGAGCCGACTGTAAAACACTGGACTTAAATACACAGCGCCCGTGGGCCGATGTTTCATTATTCTTGATTTGAGAGAATTAAGACCGTTTGAGAAATGTGTGCTGGTATTTTAACAAGCTGAATGTAGCAGGAAGGGCGTCTTTTTGCCTTTCCTCTGCCGTTTCTCTCTGCGCTACTGCGCCCGAATGTTTTTTGCCTAGTAAATCCCCTACAGACCAGCACACCTATAGGAAGTCCTTCATGTGCTAGTGTAGGTTAAAAGAAAGGTTGCAGAACCGTGGGATAAATTAGAGCACAGTCCCTTTCTGTCCTTTCTCCTCTTTTCCCTGCCTTTCATTCAGAAGCTCTCTCTTTCTCATTCCTCCTGTGATAAAGCATCTCATATCTGTATGTCTCTCTCAGCCCTCTGTGTCACAGTCGTCCAAGCGCCTGCTCGCTGTGATTTATGATCCACATCTACTTCTTTTCTTCCAAAAACCATTTCAGCTGGACGGAGGGATTTACAAGGGGACATAAATAAATATATAAAATAAATATTATAGAGCTGTCCTGCTTTTTGACGCCCGATCTGTGGATTGTAAGGGGGAGAATGGGAGAAAGAAAGAGAGATGGTGAAGGTGCCATTCATCTGAATTGATGTGTGGATATTTTACCCATAATGCCATTAGCATTAGGTTTAAACCTCAGATAATGTGTTTGAACAGCAAAGCTTTTTTTACCCTCCTATGTTTTTTTTTCCCCCTCAATACCAATTTGCCTACTCTCCATTCTATATAATATAATATTTAAGATTAGTAGTAGTGTGTCCCAAATTATAATGTTGAAAGTAGAATGCCAATGATGCTATGCTTTATCCAAAGTATATGTGTTTTTTTTGTTTGTTTGTTTACCATTCAAGTTTGGAGTCAAATTGATTATTTATTGTTTTTGAAAAAAAGACTCGTATGCTCTCCGAGGCTGCATTTATATGATAAAATAAAATACAGTAAAAATAGTAATATTGTGAAGTCAGAAATCATTCTAATATGCTGATTTGGTGCTTAAAGAAATTGTTCAACCAAAATTTACTCATACTCAAGCCATTCGAGGTGTATATGACTTTCTTCTTTCAGCCTAACATAATCAGAGTTATATTAAATAATATCCTGGCTCTTCCCAGGTTTGTGATTACATTGAATAGTGTCCAAGGTTTTGAAGCTCCAAAAAGCGTATCCGTCCATCATAAAACAAATCCATATGACTCCAGTGGATTATTAAATGCCTTCTGAAGTGAAGTGATGGTTTTTTGTAAGAAAAATATTAGGGATGCACGGATACTATTTTTTTTAAGGACAGAGTACGAGTACCGATATATATATATATATATATATATATATATATATATATATATATATATATATATATATATATATATATATATATATATATATATATATATATTTTTTGTTTGTTTGTTTGGTTTTTTTGGTACTCACCGATACCGATGCCTATATTTATTTATTTCTCTCTTTTTTTCTTTCTTTTTTTGGTGATGTTGCAGTTTTCCAAGCACAACACAGTGAAACTAATGAATGTAGGACAGCTTCTTTATTATTACTCTAATGAAAAAAGTAATAATTTTTATGTGCTCATCACAAACTTAAAGAACAAAAATTTCACAGATAGAAATTACATAGAAATGTACAAACAAATTACAAACAATACAAAAAATACTGTAGAGATACAAATTAAATAAACTTGTTTTTCAGATACAGTAGGTTTATTTACCATGTATACTTTTAATTAACATATTTTGTTGTTTTATTATCATTAATGACAAATATTTAATTAGGCTATGGTCCCTTTAAGACACATGTCCTGTTTTCAGCCAATTGTTTACGTCCACTTAAGCCATAACCGACTGTATTTACATGAGATACTCCACATTGGACATTTAGACAATTATGTGTACATTTGACCATTCAGGCGCAAGGAGAACTGATCATGCGCTGTCTGAGAGAATTGGGATTGCGCGCTTCTGGTCTGTCATTCAGTGCGATTCCGCCTATCCCACCTTCACTAATTGATAACGAATTGTGATTGAAAGCATGCAGTTCGCAATGTGTGGGTTGTCACCAATAATTTTGAAGTATTTCCACACCCCTGGGGCTGACATTGTTTCTGCTGCTACCGCCGGTGTCTCTGTGCATGGGAAATTCTCTCAGTTATGTCACGTGAGGTATCAGTCTTTGGTATCGGGGGTATTTTTACTAGTACGAGTACATGAGATTGGTATCGGGCCGATACTGATACCGATACTGATATCAGTATTGGTGCATCCCTAAAACATATCCATATTTAAAACTTTATAAACTATAATCACTGGCTTCCGGCAATGGCCGTATGTGCGTTTACAAGAGAGTCGCATTAGGGTGACCTCTGTCTCGATGTATACTGTACATAAAATATCTTGTTCTATATCATGTTTTTTAGTAGGGCTGCCCCCTAATAGTCAACTAATCATTAGTTGAGTAGAAGAGGCTTAGTAGACCCTAGTCAGTTAGTTAAAGGTAAAAAAAACAAACAAAAAAAAACAACTTGTGGCAAAGTCACACAGTCCGTGAGGAACAGATCGTTAACGGTGGGTCCTTTTGGTAATTACAGTATGTCAGGCAGGAAATCCAAACCAATTGACCCTTCGCCGGGAGTTTGATTGACAAGCGAACTAACCAATCAGAACACAGAATCTGTCACTTTGTCCGACAAAGCAGTCTGGAGTTAGAAGATTTACCTTGTTGGAGTTAAACTTGAAAAATTGTGTATATTGACTTCTTTTGAAACAACATTCATTCTCGTGTTCATTCATGTTTATTTGATGCTATAAATGAACTGCTAGAAAGAGATGATGGGTTCACGAGCCTCCTGAGCTGAGGCACTACAGCAATCTGTCACGACCATGGTCACGACACATTAAAGAGCCACAAAACGATTTTTATTGTTTGAATTTGTTGCAGGCCCCGCCTCCGAGACCTGTCAGACAGATTACTGTCCCTGTAAAAACAGGATAAAATTAAAAGACCAGGAGAGTCGCATCTGCTCCTTCACACCTCCTCTTGGTATGATGAAGCATGCGCAGTTCACCAGTCCATTCACGTCTCCCGGGACAGAATATCAAAATAAGAGTCCTTTTTATCTCTTCATATACACCAATATACATTTGACAGTTTGCACACTGCATAAAAAAAATATAAAATATACAGACTTCAGAGAAAAGGAAAAAACACTATTGTGTACATACTTTGTGTATCACAAATTTCTTAAAAAAAATCTACACAGTTTGAAAGCTGGGACTTGTTTAATATCATATAACCTGCTTTGTCTTGTCTGTCGACGTGCTGTCAGTGCCCTCTTTGCTCCGCAATGTATTTTTCACTCTGTGTAGCGTGACGGTGCCATGGCTTGTCGGACAAAGCAACAGTAACTAAGGGGGGGCGGGTCTTTGCGAAGGGTCAATTAGGGTGCTTACTGCAAGATATGGAGGCGCCGGCGCGCTTTTTTTTTCTGATAACAGCGGAAACAACTTAAAATACTCTGTCATTTTTGGTCATACGGATAAGCGTAATACATCATTTAAACTACTTTTATTTATGTAAACTCATAATAACAAGAAAACATTGTGCCTTTGTAAAATAAAGAAAACAAACAGGATGCACTTTCTGCTGTCTCGGTCTCCGCATAGGCTACTTGCCTTACAGACATGAGAAATGTATCTATAGAAACCTTGAAATGTCTGCTTTTAAATTAACCAATTCAAATCAAAAAGAAATACTCTCTGATTATGTAATCTGTATGAAAGGTGCATTTCTCTCTATTCACTATACTGCGGAGATGGCGAGACAGCATCATCAACTTCAACTTTGCAGCCGACACTGACTAGAACTGACTAGAAATCACTAGTTTATTAATAAATAATTAAAATGTCTCCTTGAAATTTTTTCCCAACACATTCATAATCATTTCTTTTGCCGGTGCTTTGTGGCAAGCTTTATGCGTGCACTGGAGCACGGAATAGGCTATGTATTACGCCTATGTATATATTAAACGCTCATTATGGTTTAGTATTCTCCTCAGTATATATTTAAGTCATTAAATTAATATAAACGTGCGATTAGTCGACTAATGGCTTAAATAAACGACTAATAGTTGACTAGAAAAATCTTTAGTTTGGGGCAGCCCAACTTTTTAGGCTAAAATTATAAATTATAAAAAAAGGAGGTGACTCTTTGGAGTATAAGTATAAATGGATCATGCATAGTTTTTTTATAACATGGTGGTATGTCCCAGTACTGCCATATTGTTTTATTACATGCTTAAAATTATATACTTTTCCATCACCAGTAAAGTACCTATAGCACATAGTAGAAGTACGTTTTTGCCTTTTTGGGATGGTTTACCCTAAGGCAGTCTAGAAGAGGGATGATGTGTGATAGTCAGCAGCTGTGTGTGTTTGAGTGGACAGATTGAGGAAAGGACAGAGAGATGGAGAAAGCAAAGGATAAGAAAAGAGAGAGGGTGAATCCCCAATCCTTCCGGGACCCAAAGAGTTGAGATGGTGACTGACAGCGGGTGTCCATTCACTCCTTCATTCATCTGCCCTTCAGAGCAGCTAATATGAATGACGGCGCGGATTAAACCACGTCTGATCTAAAAAGAGTGTCTCTCTGAATAGAGCAGGATAACATCTCCCTCCTGCCCAATCCTTTATTTGCCTTTTGCTGTCCCAAAGGTCACCCCTGTCAAATGAAGAGTTTTGTGTGTGTGTTCTAATCCTTCGGGGACAGAGGTGATGTTTCGTTTTTGGACACATTGGGCCTCAGATTTCATGGGAACCGGGTGGTCTTCGTCAATATGCCCAGCGTGACCGGCTGTATCCTCGGTATCTTTCCCAAAGAACGATATTTGGTTGGAAATGTGCTTTTTTTTTGTGACCTTGAGTGATGGATGAGTTGTTGATAACAATCTGCAAGGTTTTGTAAAATCCAACAGGAAACTCGATGCTGTCTGGGTCAAAGTTTGGATATTCTGGGGTGTTTGCAAATACATTTTGAAAAAGCGCTCTTGAGTTGAGTGCACAGGTTGCTTACTAAATATCACTTTGGTAGTTTCTGCCAAAATATCCTCGCAGTTGCATACAGATATTGTTACTAATGTGGAAATATCTATAATTGAGAGAAAAATAGATAGAAAGCTTCTTACAAGTTTTATGGGGATCACATAATTAATGAATAAATAAATAACAGAAAGCATATAATAACTGTTTAGCCTTGGTGAACATAAGAGACTTCTTTCAAAACATGAAAAAGTTTTAATTATTTCAAACTTTTAATTTGATAGTGTATATTTTTCATTTCAATGTTAAAGAAAGTTGGCCGTAGGCATGTTTAATTTAATTTTATTTTATTTTATTTTTTTCTGGTGGTTCAAAGTAGGCTTCAGTTGTGAAATGTAGATGAGAAAGATAGTGTGAAAAAAATCTATTTTACATGATGTTTGGTTTCATTTAAGAAAACAATTTTTCTCAAAATGTAGATTTATACTGCATTCTAATATCAGACAATATATCATTTACTGACAAAAATGTCCGTATCAGTACAGACTTTTGGGCTCACACATATGGTACAGCTGGAGGGGTCTAGACGCAGGTCTGTGTGTCAGTGAGGGAGCATCTCGCCACTGGAGAATCTACACATCAGAGACATAAGCTGCACTGATTAATACTGCTTTCTATTGTCTGGGCGGGTGGGTGCTATGCTCAGGGGATCAAACTTTCACCAGAAGTTAACTAAATCTGACAATTAGGAAGGTCATCAAAAGTAGGTAAATAGTGTTTTTTTCTTTTTTTTAAATGCCAAAAAGTGTTCATTTAGGTCGGTGTTTCCCAACCCTGTTCCTGGAGGCACACCAACAGTACACATTTTGAATGTCTCCCTTATCTGAACCATATATTTATGGTCTCGGAGTTTCTACTAACGAACTGATGAGTTGAATCAGGTGTGTTTGATTAGGAAGATTTGGAAAATGTGTACTGTTAGTGTTCCTCCAGGAACAGGGTTGAAACTATCAATAGAAAGTCTGTAATTTAATATGATTTTTTTATTTTTAGATTTTTAATCTTGAAACATGAATTTGACCTTTCAATGGCCTCATTGTTTGTACTGAAAAAATGAATTTATTTAAAAAATACAAATAAAGTTACATTTATCTGACAAGAACATTATTCAATATTCATTTATGTAACATTTCATTTTCTTTCCATAAAACTTTAACAAAATGACCCTGTGACGGGGTGGTAACTGATGTGACGGGGTGGTTTGGACAAAGTGTTTCTCTATAAGATCTGCTGGTGTTAAACTTTAAAAACTGGGGGAGGGAGACATTCATATTGAGTAAAAAGTGTGTAAGTGATATAGTGAGTGAGTGAATTAATGAACCAAACAGTGTTGCCAAGTCTGCGTTTTTCCTGCGAAATTGAGCTAGGCTACTTATACACTGTTGCAGTGGGTTGTTTTTCATGTCCACCGGTTAAAGCGAGCCCAAATAACATGATATTTAGCCCTTGGAATGCACATTTTACCAAGGGAACCCTGCCAAAAAAAAAGTTTACCCTCCAGAATGTGATTTTTATCACAGGACATTTTGGGATGAAATTTACCACCCCGTCACATACCACCCCGTCACGTTTTTGTGACGGGGTGGTATGTGACGGGGTGGTAAATTTCATCCCAAAATGTCCACAAATCTCCCATGTGGTCAAGTTTCTCACCTAGCATACATGCATTCAATCTGAAATATAATTATCTTTGTATTAATAATGTAAAAAAATAAATAAATAATAACAAAAAACAGTTTTCCCTATCTATTTTGCGTGACGGGGTGGTAAGTTTAAGCTTGACGGGCCATGCCTAACATGAAAAAGCAACAAATAAACAATGTAAAAAAAATGTACATAGTTGCCTGCTTTTGCTCTTGGCGGCTATAAGGCTCAAATTATGTTACTTAGGCTTTGTGATGTCATTTAAAGGAACAGTGCATTATTTATAGATAAAACAAGTTAGTGTGACGGGGTGGTAAGTCAAACTGAGGGACGCGCACAAATCATAAAATATTTACAAAAAATAAATAAGGTTTATTGTGAATAAATATATTTTGTGTAAACAGGGACACATATAATCCTGAAAATAGTATATGTTTGACCAAAACTTATTTGGTGATATTTTAGATGCAAATGTCATGTTGGTTAACACGGACATGTGAAATTGGCTATGTAATAATGAAAAATGATTAAAAATAGTATGCTACTCTTCAAAAAAACCATTTGATCATATATCATGTTAAAAAGAACACTTAAATTACTAACTTTAAGCTTTGGAAACAGACTTTGGGACATTTTTTGTGCCTTATGCATCTGATCAAACGTTGCGGACCCAAATGGCACCCGTTTCATAGAATGACTCATATATATTTAAATATTATTATATATTTGTGTGGTTCAGGATGTCTACGGCCTCTACGGCTGATGTATGTCTTGAAGCAGCACCTTGTTAGACCTTGTGATTCAACATGCAATTATCCTGCAAACTAATTTTGCACAAATCAGATCTGCTATTGATTAGTGATTGATCTGATGTTTACTTTTGAAAACACAGCAAGAACATCATTTAACAGCTCTTTGTCACTGCCACAGGATCAGTTTATTAAAAATGGAAAATGTAATTATGATGGATGACCACATTCATTTGCTAAATTTGTCTCTCCTCTGACTGTTCTGTTTTTCTCTCTCTCTTTCTCCCCTTCCCTTCTTTTACTTTTTGGTTCTCTCTCTTGCTCTCACAGGCGATATGAAATTAGTCCAGTGTGCACCGACCTTCAGGGGGAGATTCTGAAATGCTACAGAGAAAATGCCGGAAAAACTCTGATGTGCTCCAACATCGCCTCTCTATACCTGCAGTGTGTCAACAATGCTAAACAGGTGAATATGAGTGTGTGTGTTTGTCTATGCCTGATATTTTAGTTTTATTTTAACCCAAGTTTGACTGTTGAATTGTACTATTTTTAAAGGGTTAGTTCTAGTCATTAATTACTCACCCTCATGTCGTTCTAGACCCGTAAGACTTTCATTCATTTTTGGAACACAAATGAAGATCTTTTTGATGAAATCTGAAAGCTTTCTGTCCCTGCTTTGACATCTACGCAACTGACACTTTGACTTTTCAAAAAGTTCATAAAAAGATTGTAAAACTAATCCATATGAATTGAGCGGTTTAGTCCAAATTTTCTTTTCGATCACTTTTTATGATGAACAGATTTAATTTAGGCTTTTGTTGACATATAAACATTGATCAGTGAACATAAACAGAAGCTCAGCCGAACTTGCTTGACCTCATTGGTTCTCGCACGTGTCAAGCAAACATTGAATTTCCATTTACCACAAGTGAAATGTGAGTTGATGAATGTTTAAATGTGAATAAAAGCCTAAATTCAATCTGTTCATCATATAAAAGGATCGTGTCGCTTCAGATAATTTGGACTAAACCGCTCAATTCATTTGAATTTAGTTTTATAATCTCTTAATGAAATTTTTGAAGCATCAAAGTGTCAGTTAAGCTCTCAGATTTTATCAAAAAGATCTTCATTTGTGTTCCAAAGATGAACGAAAGTCTTACGGGTTTGGAACAACATGAGGGTGAGTAATTAATGACCGAATTTTCATTTTTGGCTGAACTATTCCTTTAACTTGCCCAAACAAACAAATAAATAAATGTATATATACACTCAAAAAAATGAATTGTTGGAATTACTTAAAAAATAAGTGTCAAGTGGTTCCACGCAACAATATTGAGTAATTTGTACAAAAAACTATTTAGTTGAATGAACAAAAGAAATTAAGCTGACAAAATTTCTTTGAGTAAATACAAATCATTTGAATGTCACTGTTACATAATATTTATATGTGCAGTTTACTTAATAATGTTATGTTGATTTTTTGAATAATCATTTAAATAAAAAGGATACAACAGATCAGAATGCAGCCCCTCACCCCAAAATGCACTCAAAAAATAACTAATTGAACAAACTCAATTGAATTGAGAGCAGGAGTTTCATTCGCTCTTCTGCATAATGGTAACCACAAAATTTTAAAAACATTACAGAAACTACTCTAAATGTCCAACATAACTGAACATTAAACACTCACATAATCTAACAACATCTTTCCCTTTACTGAAAAACACATAAAATAACACTTTAATCCCTAAATTTACTCTCCTAATGCAGTCCCTTGCAAAGCATGCTGGGAACTACGGATCCACAGCACAGTTAGTTATGTCAACAATAATGTGTGCGTTTCACACAGCAATGTTAAGTTGACTGATCAAAAACTTACTAAGTAAAGCTGACAATACTCAATTTTAGTAGAAACAACGCAGTTAAATTAAGTTCATGTAGTTACATGAGTTTTTTAAGTAATGTGAACAAGGGTGGTTTGAGTGAAACTAACAACAGTGAAAGTTCATTTTTTTTAGTGTATGTATATGTGTGTGTGTGTGTGTATGTATGTATGTATGTATGTGTATATATATATATATATATATATATATATATATATATATATATATATATATATATATATATATATATATATATAAAATATACACACACAGAAACAGTGTTTTTATTTTTTAGAACTTCATATGGTAAATATGTGTACAGTTTGAGATCTTTATTCCAGGGCACATGAGAAATGTTTTAACAATGTAAAATGCTAGTGTTTTAATATAAATGTAAAATAGTTTGTAGAAGAATCATTCATGCGAGTCCAAAACTTTTGCCACATTTGCCCGTAGTGCTGGTGTTGTGAATAGAGACACATTGTAGTGTGTGTGTCTTCTGTTTTGTGCATTCTGCCAGTTCCCAGCAACCCCAGCATATTAGCATATACAGCTGCTCTTTAGCCCACAGCATTAAGATCCAGTGAAACAGCCTTGCCATCCTCTCCAAGCCCTGTAATAACACACTCTCTGCTTGACCCGCACCTCCATTTGCAAATCGAAACTTCTGCATAGTGTTCTCTCACTTTCCGCTTGGCTACAGGCGCCACTAAGTTCATTCTAAATTGTAGGCTCAGACGAAAGAGTCATTTCCATAATACCAGCTGACAGCTGCTGTTCTTGGTGCGGGCCTAAGTGTGTGTTAAATGAAGTAAGTGGGAACGGGGACGTGTCATTTAAATAGCACCGTCCCACAATCCCCCGCCGCAACATCCCCGGTCCCGATTCTGCAACGCAAGGATGGAAATGGGCAGAATTGGACCGACCCTCTCCGAAAATCCTCTCCGCACACTCCAGCAATTCCGCGCAAACACAATTTATATTCAGATGGGTCTTTCCATTAGATTTTTACAACGGCACAGTTTGGGGAGTGCGAGCGAAAGAGTGTTGCCCTCTGGGGCATTAGCTTAAAGCAGCGCTGTGAATTCTGCAGCACTTAAGCAATACATCATGTAAATAAAGAGATGTTTTATTCATTGTTGTGTATGCGCCAAATTTACCTGTAACTTCTTTAGCATCTCTAATGTTTTTGTGTTTGCGCATATGCATGTTCATGTGTGCAGGCTTGTTCTTAGTATTGTTGTCTGGTAAATTTAATATGGATACCTATAATATTATGAGGAATTTTATGATTTTATTGACTCTGCTGTGAGGAACAGAGGTTACCTGTGTAATAAACTTTTATTAGTCACACAGGAACACCAAAAAATAACATCCAGATAACAAAATAGCTAAACAGCTTGTTTGTGTGTGTGTGTGTGTGTGTGTGTGTGTATGTGTGAGAAAGAGAGATGGAGTCCTGTTGCTGTGCAGCCATGAAAAGTATGTGAATTTTGAATATTTTTAATCATAACTCTTTTTTTATGTACTAATGAGTCATGTACTGAAGCAAATTCAGCAAGTAATTTGTCAGATTGAGTTTGTGATTTTTTTTTTTTCTTTTTTTCTTTAAAAGAATCAGCTCATGTTTTTGTTTAGTCTTTTGTTTTGTTTTTGTTTTGTTTGCTTTGTTTTGTTTTTTGTTTTGTTCTGGTTTTGTTTTTTGTTTTCTTTTCTTTGCTTTGTGTTTTGTTTTGTTATTTTTTGTTTTGTTGTGTTTTGTTTTACACTAGACCTGCAGTGAAATGTTTTTTTACACACCATATTTAGCAAATATAAATGTGATTTAAGAGATTTTCATTGAAAAAATTACTTGAATTTGTGTCTGTTCTTCGCACAATACTATCATATTGTTTGTTTGTTTGTTGTTTTGTTTTCATATGTACTATGCAATGGAAATAAGCTTTGTGTATTTATTGTCTTAATATCGGTACCCCGTCTTTTATCTTTACATTAATTTCAGACAGCAAACTCATAACTATGGTAAAATATAATTTCTATCCATATAATGTAGATTCAGCAGTAATGCAGTGCTGCTACTGAAAACAGTACAGTGCTGTATCATGTCTGTTCGTCTTCAAAACCAGGGAAAGTGGTTTTCATCTGGATTTTAGACCCAGATTTTAAATTGGATATCAAGTATAGTGATCTAAATACGATCATAAATATGTTATATCAAGTTTATCATAGTAAAGTACATAAAACTTTGCACACTGAAATGTAGTAATACTGTATTATCATTAACTGCATAGGCTGAACAGTATGCAAATTGAAGCCATATTTAATGTCTTCATCTGTAATATTACCTTGCATAGTTTTGTTCATGATTTTTGAGGATGTGAGCATATCAGGCAACCTTTCCATGTTGGCTTTGGTTAAATTCGACTAAATCTTTTACCAATGAACACATGAATTTGGATCAAAATACTGTAGAGTTTGATTAGATGCCCTTTCACCTACAGAACAATTTTGGCTTTGAATTCTTAGTATTGTATGTTCTCCTTCAATCTATGGCATTTTCCATATATCACCCCTGCAGATCACAATGTCTGATTTGTTGGCCAGTCCTTGCTTGTCTGTCTGGATCTGGAAGTCCCTCAGGATCTTATCCTTGGCATTTTCAGAGAACAAGGACCTGATAGCACTGTATATTTGTATAAATAACTCTTATTGAAAGCATCTAGATAGAGTGGCTCTAATCAGTGGTCACCATAGCTAAAGAGGAATGAATTCCCCTGATACGGCCTGACTAGCAGAGAGGGTAACGACAGTGATCGGTCATGGCTGTGGCTTTGTGAATGTAATTACTCCATGGTTTATCTTTCCTGGACTGATAATATTTTGGCTGTGACCTTCTTCTCCTTCTTCCATCACTTTGTAAAGCAGTGACTGCGGTACAACCCCGAGCCGATAGTGCCCTGAGTCCAGAGATAAAGCACACGCCCTCTTCCTCTCAAAGCACCATGAATACTACTTTATCACCAGCAATCTCTCATTCACTCTTTCTTATTCTTAACGCGTGGTCAAACACTCCTCACCCTCCCTCTCTCTCTCTCAACTGTCGTCCACTCTTTCGGAAAGTGCGGAAGAGTTTGCGACTGCAGCATCTGTTTGTGCCAAGGCGTATTTTTCACTGGCTCAAACTTGTGTCCTTCAGAGGTTTGGGACAAATGCCACCACCTGTTTGAGTGTTTTTCCTCTACTCCAGAACTTTCCGCATATTTTAGCATTATGATACTGAGCTCACACAAGCAGTGGGTGCGTGAGAGAGATACAGAAATGCATTGCTTTATTGAGGTGCCTTAAAGGGGTTTATTCATTCTCATATTGCTGCAAGCCATATGATTTTCTGTCTTCCGTCCATCACAAAAAGAGATGTTTACTCTGCTCTTTTCCATACAATAAATGTATTAAAGGTCCCGTTTTTCGTGGTTTTTTGAAGCTTTGATTGTGTTTATAGTGTGCAATATAACATGTGTTCATGTTTCGCGTGTAAAAAAACACAGTATTTTTCACATAATTTACTTATCTGTATACCGCTGTTTCCACTGTCATAAAAACGGGCTGATGACTTCCTTGTTCTATGAAGTCCCTCCTTCAGAAATACGTAACGAGTTCTGATTGTGCCAGCGGTTCCTGTGTTGTGATTCGACAGCAGCTTAGCGAACCTTGCCCGGAAAGGTCACGCCTCTTACCATAACGTGGAGATGCATGCGCTCAGTGTTATTGTAAACATGTCTTTAATTTTACCCTATCAATTTGAGCCGGAATCAGACCCGGTGATTGGACTGCGGGATGAAAATAACAGCGTTTCGACGACGTGGCGACAAACACACTCTACAAACGCAACTCTTGTGTATTCCTGTGGGCGGAGGTTAGTCAAAAAATTGTTTTAGTGCATCAATAAAGAAGGAAGTAGAGGGATGTAGTTCAAACTGGCCGTTCGATGTAGGCGACTTCTGTTAAATAAAATATCTCGCTTGGCATTGAACTTTGAGCTTTAAAATTTTACAGATTTTATTTATACTCTAACAACAACATTACACACTAACTAAAGTTTGAAACATGGGATCACGAAGAACGGGACCTTTAATGTATTAAATGTCATAAAATTATCTTAAGTAATTTCTATCAACGTTATTATTATTTATATACTATTATAATATTGAGTGATATTTTGAATTAGCGTTTATTAAGTTGTAGTAGTTTTGTACTGTAATTTTTGTATTATAAACATTTTTCCTACAGGAGCTTGAACGTTTATCATCCACTTTTATTGTATGGAAAAGAGCAGCGTGAACATTCTGCTAAACATCTCCTACAAACATCTCCAAAATTATCCTTATGTTGAATTTCCCATTTTAGTCAGACATATGTCAGATTACATAAAATGGGTTGCACATTCAATTAATGCTCATATTAATGCAAGTTCAAATAAGGATGAATCTGTTTTGTTTTCTCTTGAAACCTCTCCACCATGGCTTCTTCCTTTTTTACGCCCATCTATCTTCTCCACCTCACCTTTTCCTCATACTCTCCTTCTCTCACTCTAGGGATTCTTATTTCCTGTTATCGGGTGCAGTAGCCTGTGAGAGATGTGTATTGATGGGAAGAAAGAGCCGTGTGTTTACGTTTGGTTGTGTTGGGGCTTTTTGCTTCCACCGTGGTTTGCCGTGTGGTTCATCTCTGAAGAATATGCACACATGCACTCACATTCACTCCCTTTTTTTCCCTCTAACTCTCTCTTTATCCTTGTGTATTTGCATGCAGATGCTGTGGAAACGTGCCACTGCATCTCTTGCTTTTTTCCTAACAAGAATTCTGTCTTTTTGTCTTTGTCTAGGACAAGTTGAGGACTGGGGGTTAAGTCTCTGCAAAGGAAGAGAGGAAGACCTGTTTGTATCTGTGATCTCACCGTTTATCGACTGTTGCCAAGGAAAGACGCCACCCGGAGACACACCTGAGCAGAACGGAGACAGAATCTGCAGTGAACCGAGAGATAGATAGACCCCCTTCCTTTTTTTCCTATACCTTTTCCCCATCACTTTTACCTTTCTCCCACCTTCCGGTTATTTCTCCTTTATCCAGTAAAGGGAAATCACGTTCTGAAATGGACAGAATCAGTAAGCAGCGGCGATCGTAGGTGTAACTCAAATGTTCTGAACCAGAAAACACATTTTTTTTTGGTTCACCAAGGAAAGCACACATTGAAGAGAACCGAACTAGACACCAAATATTGGCCTTACTATGCCAATCTAGACCCAACCACAACAGAATCGCAGAACTCTGAAATCCGTGTTGGTTCTAGATTTGGTCCGTCTGGCCGCTTAGCCGCCATACCTGTGATCCACCCTGCTAATCCACCACAATCCTCCATCACACTCCCCATTGCACTAGTCACATCTTCCAGCTGTTCATTGTGTTTTTGCGTGTGATGTTCAGTATAGATTTTTTTGTCTTGTTGTTCACATAAGAGGGTCAGGTCTAAGCCCCTGATCTGCTTTAAAGAATAAACTAATCAAACCCTAAACCACTTGTGACTGCGTCCTATTATTGTCTTAATAGTAGGGCATGATTAAACACGTTTAAAATAAATTACAGGATGCACTGATTAATCAAATTAATCACAAATAATCCTACAAATGCATCACAAATAGTCTTTGACCGTTAAATCATCTTGCTATTTGTCAGTTCCTGTCATAAATGCAGTATTTTTAAACATTTTAATGCTTTTTTATTATTATTTAGAATTAATTTAACCTCATTCATTAGTTAAATTGCTTTACAAATAATCAGAATATCAGATTAGCCTTTCACTATTTTTAGTTTGTGTGCCACATAAGAAGCTTTTATCACGGTATACGGTATTATCACGATATTAAAATAAGTTGCAAAACCATTTTTGTCATAGTTTAACAGGTTTAAGAACTCTTTTTGTAATAAAACAAAAACAACTCTGACTGAAATTTTCAAACAGATTAAAATGCAAAAGAATTAGGCTATAAAGAACAACAGATAACACTTTACTCTATTTAATGCATTAACTAAGATTGAGCAATAGCTACATTTGTTTCAGAAAGTGTTATTTTTTGTTAATGTTAGTTTAGAAAGACAACTGATCATTGTTAGTTTTATCTCAGGTCCATTAAATAAGTTATTTTGATTTTAGTAATGTTATTAAATAGTAACTAAGAAATTAACATTAATTAATAATAATTAATACTTTATAAGTATTTTTATTGTCAGTTTAGTGATAATGAATTAACATGTTAACTAATGAAGCTGTATGTTTTCAAAGTTTTACTGAACAATAACAAATAATCAGAACATTTCTAATCATTAGGGCATGTTGTAGTCCAGATTAAAATATAAAAATGTTTAGGCTTGAAAATAAATATCCTTTTAAGTCTTTTTTAAGTATTCAGTATTTGGTGCTGTGATGAACAACACTGAGATTACAAAAAAAATGAATGGCTGTTTTAAGCATTTTAAAATTTCACTAGCAGTTACTTTGTTTGCACGGTTTCCGTGGTAACCGCTGCACGCTGCTGTCAGAGAGTGAACGCGCACTTTCATTCAGCTCGTCTCCTTCACTGGTTCCGCCATGTGCTTCTCGTGCACGCGTTGGGATTGTTTACACCTGAGCGCGTGTCCTTTTGACGCAGAATGCGGTGTTGTGCATTTTATACGATTGATGGGTAAAGTATTCTTAATTGCCTTATAAAAAAAATAATAATTGGTAATAAATTATTATTTACGGTATTCTAAAGTGCCGACGATTACAATATCGTGCATATTCATTATCGCGATTTATCGCATTACCGAATATCGGCACAAGTCTACGCGCGAGTTGAAAAATCTAAACTTTGGCGAATATTCGCGCCGCATTAACCAGTCAGGAGCTTGCTCTAATTGTGACGTGATTACGACGTAGCAAGCGGAGGCAGAAATCCAAAACAACAATGGAGGACAAAATCATCATCGCTGTACGATACAACGTCGTACTTTTATAGAAACAGGAATAAAAAGGATCTTGCTTGGAAGAAAGTGAGTGAGGAGGTCGGACAATCTGGTAAGTTGTAAAAAAACGCTCTTTACTCAATTTGAGCTATATATAACATACATTTTGAGACTACAAGCTAGCTAAAGCCGGCAAATTGAGCTTATTCGCCGTATTTTACAACTACTTTCCCGCTGACGAGTTGATGTGTTTATTCAGAGGAAGTGTGCAGAAAGAAGTGGAAGAGTCTGAGGGACACATATTTAAAGGAGAGGGAGAGCCCCTCCCATGACGCAAATTCGCGTCTGTTGTGAAGTGAATTTCACGCACGAATGAAGCGAGTAAACTCAAAATGTTCAAGCGTCCAACTACTCGCGAATTTATTCGCACAAGTCGCGTCTGGTGTGAACGCCCCATGAGAACAAACCTCATTAATTCTTGCGAAAGCTCAAACGTGCTGTGCGACACGAGAATGAACCTCATTGGTTCTCACACATCAAGCAAACATGCTTGAGCTTCCGTTTACCACAACTGATATGCGAGTTGATGAATGTTTATGTCAATAAAAGCCTAAATTAAATCTGTTCAACAAATAAAGTGATCATGTCTCTTCAGAAAATTTGAGATAAACTGCTCAGTTCATATGGATTAGTTTTACAATCTCTTTATGAACTTTTTGAAGCGTCAAAATGGTAGTTACTCAGACTTTCAATGGAGGGACAAAAATCTCAGATTTCTTAAAAATGTCTACATTTGTGTTTCGAAGATGAACGAAAGTCTAAACCCCGGAACACACCAAGCCGACGAACTAGTGGCGATGAAAGCAGACTGCGGGCTTGGCTCACGTCAGCAGCATTGCCCTGACACACCAAACCGACGCTCGACACCCGGCGGCCAAGTAGCACATCCGTTCTGCGCCTGCGTAAGAAGAAATGCCTTTCCGTACCAGCAGGTGGCAGTAGCTGAACAGCCAATCAGAATGATCAGATGGCCCGACGAGTTCCGACGCCAATTCAACATGTCGAATCGGCCGAAAAAAAGCAGACGGTGCAGAACACACTGAGAAACTTAGTCATCCGACGAACAAAAACTGCATGACGGTCGACTGTCGGCTTGATGTGTTCTGGGCTTTAAGGGTTTGGAATGACATGAGGGTGAGTAAATGACAGAATTTTCATTTTTGGGTGAACTAACCCTTTAAACTATTATATGTTTCTTAGGCACTGTTGGCATTCATAGTTGTAGATTAGGAATAGTTTAATGAAAAGCCTTTTTTGATATAGAGAATTGGAAGAAAAGCAAGAGAGAACTAGACACTGCAAAGAATAAGAGCATTTGAGAGTGAAAGCACATTTCCATCCTAAAGCGTAGCCTCTCTCTCTCTCTCTTTTATATCTTTTTCCCCTCCCTCATTCTCCTCACCATTTTAAATTTATCCGTCAGACTATGCAGTGTCGCTCCAGTAGTTCTGGAGAGCAGTGAAAATGCCTCTTCACTTTCAGGCTAAAATCCGCTTCACACACACATACACACATTTATAAAGTTGCCAGCCATGAGAACACCTCTCCATGCCAGATGAACATTGTCTGTGCACTGGTGATCTGAAAACATGGCAAACACAAACATGCCATCTTCTGGAATTCTTTCTCTCTCACGCACACACACACATCTCTAATGTCTGACTCCAGACACAGTTATGAAGCTATTGAATGGTGGACTGACTAAATGAAGGCTGTTTTTCAGGAGAGGCCAAGGCTGGATGGACATCAACACACAGAGAATCAAAATTTCTAGCCAAGTTTTTTTGTGTAGCTTCTGGGAGTGACTTATGCCTCAGAGACCCTGTCAGTCAGGTAACTTTGGCTCTAGATGGGCCCCTTAATAGTCAACATGGAATTAAAATGAACCTTATTTGCTTCCTTAATACGTTTTTGTGTTGTACGTTAATCCAAAAAATTTAATCGTTTATCAAAATGTAATGCCTAGCTCCCTTTTTCAGTATCTTCTTACATTAGTAATCTGTATCATTCTTCATCTGTGCCCTAAACGGATCCATGCCCTTTATTCTTGTCAGTCTTTTCGTGTCTACCTTTTTCCCGTTGAGATCGTGCCCGCAAATGTTGGCTGTCTCTCACGGCTCTTGGTTTTCTCCATCATTGGCTTTCAGAAATCAGAGGTTAATCTTCATTCTGTAAAGATTATTCCTCTCAGGGCAGATCTCGCTCTCATCTCCTCCCCTCAGAGCAGCTACAGGGGAAATACTCCTAAGTCCTCTCTACTTTATCAGTGCTTTTTCTCTCTTTCTACTTCTTTTCTCTGATAGCTTTGCAGATTGTTCCTGTTTGTGTGCTGTGTGAATGTTTCTGCCGGCTGTAATCGAAGAGAGTTTCTCACAGAGGGATTATGGATTCTCTCTCACTGTGTTTCTCAGGTACTCTAATCCTTGCCAAACTAACGCTTGGCGTTTTGGATTACTTATTAGTGTTAGTTCACCTAGAAAATGAATTTTTTTTTTGTCATTATTTACTCACCTTCATGTCATTTCAATCCTGTGGGATTTTCTTTCTTCTGTAGAACGCAAAAGGAGATATTTTGAAGAGTGTTCATGCTGCTCTTTTTCCTACAATGAAAGTTAATGGTGACCAAAAAAGGAAAGAAGTTTTTTTTTTGTTTGTTTGTTTTTTTTTTTTTACAGAAAAGCATGAAAACCTATTCTAGTAGACCCTAAAAACAAAATCAAGACTTTGTAATAGGACATAATAGCGTAAATGTTTTTAATAGTTTTAATTTTAATGATAGTAACACTGTTTGGACCCACTGTATGGACAAAAGCAGTCAAAACATTCTTCATAATAGCTCCATAAAATGTTCCACATAAGAAAGTCATATGAGGGTGAGGACATTTTCTTTTTTGAGTGAATTATCTCTTTAACAGACCAAAAAATCATGAATAATGACTGTAACTAAATGTTGACTGTTCTCAGAGCAGTAGTTTGCAGATTGTGGTACTGAGTGGCAGGTAGTTCACCAATGCATTTGTCTAACCAATGAGGTGTGAAGAAACTATCCAGGGGCGGAGCTTATTGGGACGTTCTGGTATATAAAGCTCTCCCCTGGTTCTGTGCACCTGTAGCGCACAGGCCCTGCCGTGGGGTGACACACAGTTCATTATTATAATGGGGAGGCAGATGGCAGTCCTTTCCATGGGCTCACTCTATTCATTAGCAAGCTATATCCTCTAACATGCTCCCCAAATAATTTATAAACTGCAGATCTTCACCCTCACTTTTCTACACCGTGGTCTGCTTGCCGCAGAGCCGCTAGCTAAGACACCATCTTGGAATAATTCTTCATTTGGATCAACAGCTGATAAATAATGTTTTCATTCTCTTGTGCAGAAGCTCAGGAGCTCTGCTGTATATAATAACCGCTCTGGTCATTTGTCTCCTGAAAAGTTTAACAGGTCTTTTGCTGCTGCTTTTTTCCCCATTTGCCCAAAAGGTTATTTTAATTGACCTGTTAAATATGGCTGGAACATTTATTTTAATTGTTGCTAATGTATTTCAGGTAAAATGGGGCATGTAGAATTAATTGAATTTAGCTAAATAATGCATAAATGAAAGTCTCATTGTCTTTGTGCAGGTAAAAGGAGTGAGAGGGTGAGATTCTGACTAAGTAGATAAAGAAAGATTGAATATCAATCCCTTCCTGACCTTTAACTCTACAGTTAAGTAGCACACATAACAACTTTAAGTTGACATAACGTCAATAATAGGGTCCATTTTGATTTTCTTAAAGGTGCCCTCGAATGAAAAATTTAATTTATCTTGGCATAGTTAAATAACAAGAGTTCAGTACATGGAAAAGACATACAGTGAGTCTCAAACTCCATTGTTTCCTCCTCCTTATATAAATCTCATTTGTTTAAAAGACCTCCGAAGAACAGGCGAATCTCAACATAACACCGACTGTTACGTAACAGTCGGGGTGCACGCCCCCAATATTTGCATATGCCAGCCCATGTTCCCAACATTATGAAAGGCATTAGACAAGGGCAGAACGTCTGGATGTGCACAGCTGAATCATCAGACTAGGTAAGCAAGCAAGAACAATAGCAAAAAATGTCAGATGGAGCAATAATAACTGACATGATCCATGATAACATGATATTTTTAGTGATATTTGTAAATTGTCTTTCTAAATGTTTCGTTAGCATGTTGCTAATGTACTGTTAAATGTGGTTAAAGTTACCATCGTTTATTACTGTATTCACGGAGACAAGAGCCGTCGTTATTTTCATTTTTAAACACTTGCAGTCTGTATAATTCATAAACACAACTTCATTCTTTATAAATCTCTCCAACAGTGTAGCATTAGCCGTTAGCCATGGAGCATAGCCTCAAACTCATTCAGAATCAATGTAAACATCAAAATAAACACTGTACTTACGCGATTAGACATGCTGCATGACGAACACTTTGTAAAGATCCATTTTGAGGGTTATATTAGTTGTTTGAACTTTTTTTTTTATGTAGTTTAAGGCAAGCGTGAGCTCTTGGGGTGTGGAGCACGAGATTTAAAGGGCCACACACCCTGAATCGGCTCATTTCTAATTATGCCCCAAAATAGGCAGTTAAAAAAATGAATTAAAAAAAATCTATGGGGTATTTTGAGCTGAAACTTCACAGACACATTCAGGGGGACACCTTAGACTTATATTACATCTTTTTAAAAAAAGTTCTAGGGCACCTTTAATGCATGTTCCTGGATTTATTTTGAAAGATTTGATGTTGCATGTTATTCGAAAGAAATCTCTCCGTAATCTTTAATCAAAATAGTTTTTATAACTCTTTTTCCTCTGAAATGCCTCTTCTTTCCTGTTATTTAAGCATCATGGGCTGTTGGATAAAGTTAACCAATTGCCAAGTAACTAGTGTAATCTTGCTTTGTTTTGGTATATAATAGCCATATAGTTTCACCATCCTATCAAGTCCTGTCTTAGTTTTTCTTGTTGAATTACATAAAAAAAACTGTTTTATTTGGAAATGCATCACATTATGGAAGTAAAATTATTTCCAAAGATTTATACCGATGGCTCTGGTAGTCCTTGCTCAAATCACATAGGAAACTCAACTTCGAGTGACATCTCTTTGTTCGAAATTACTGCAAATTAATCATACATTTTGTTCTGATTGACCAAAAAAATCATCGCAAACCAGCCTAAGCTGTTCTTAGGTTTAAGCTGGTATACCTGATATCCCAGCCAGGCCAACCAGCTGGAAGTTCCCCAAAACCTTTCTAGAATCACCATACAAACAAAGCTAAGGGAGACAGCCAAGACCAGCACACCACTTTAGGCTTGATTAATCCTATTATTACTCTGTTGGTATAGAAAATTCAAAACTTGCATCTTTAGAGGCAGAACTAAATGAACAAATGTTGTGCCTTAGCTATCCATAAAAGATGCAATGCATATTGTTACCTTAAGGGCTTTTCACACTCAAAATACTTGACCCTGGCTCATTCTAAACCCTAGGTAAATGATATCCTGGGATATCTTGCTTTACATTTCACACTGCTCATAATTTACGCAGGGTTAACAATTAATCATGTGTATTCATGCTGATGTTTGACACTGTACATTCCTATATTTGTAAATTCAGTGTCATTGATTGGACGAATGCAGCATGTGACCTGTTTACATTAGGGCTCTAGCATTGTGTATCCTCATAATATATATTGCAGACTGCTCTCAAGTTTTTCCTGAATGGACTTTTTGGACTATAAAGATAAGAATTAAGTGGTTTCTTCTTCACTCCGATTTTCCATCACCATTTGACATTGTTCCCCTCAAACGCTGAAACTACTGTTTTTATACAACCCCGCAAAAGCAGTGCTAACCCTGCTTTGAAGCAGCTTCTAAATTGCAAGCGTGAAACATTTTTCTACCCAGGGTTAAAAGCAGGGTTTTGAATGACGATATTAGTTAAGTGCAGTGCATGTGAAAAGCCCTTAAGAGTAGTAACATGTACTCTTAAGATACTACTATGACCTTTTTAAAAAATGTCATTTTGAGGGTAATGCCCCACTGACAAGCTGTAGGGCATGTTGCAGCATTTTCACTAGTGTGGATAGAACATGATACATGACACTAAACTTATTTCTTTATATCTGGTAAGTATTTGAAGGCATAATGTTTAGTAATGTGTAAGTTTTAGTAGTTCTTGCTCTCTTCCTCCCATGTGTGGCTATCTTTTAAGAAGTGACAAGTTTTGGTGGTTATTGTGTGTGTATGTTCGTGTGTGAGAGCGAGATCAAGGGAATCCAAGGTTACAGTCAACATGCATACTTCCTCCTGAGATTAGGGACACGATAATGAACTTCAGTGCTGCTGTCTTGGCGACAGAAGAGTGACCTTGTGGGCTGAAGGTGTGTGAGTGCTTGGTCTCGGGGTGCATGTTTGTGAGGGATGAACCTTTCAGTGGGAGAAAAATGGAGGAGTGTGGCTTGTACTGATAGAAGTTTAACTTTCTTTACTCAGCTACACATCTCTGTCTTTCCTTTACTAACTTAAGTGAACCAGAAAGAACTGGAGTCTGGAAAAGTTCGAGTTAAGTTAGAGAAAAGTTAGCTAGCTGACTTCACTTTACTAGTTACTTCAGTTGAAATGTTTTTGATAAGATGCTTATGGGCTTGACATAAGCATCTTATGTGACTTGACAGGTGGTGATCTGAGTTTGAAACATTTTGTTTCCTCTCTGATATCTTGTAAAGGCATAAATCTCAAAAATAATAGTAATAAAACACATCAGGGTTGTGCACAATTCAGAATTGAACTAAGAATACCAATTTAAAATGAATTTGAATTAAATTTAGATTTATTTAGCAAACAAGACACAGAATTATTCAAATTTGAAAACAAGGAAGTAGATTTAAATTGAGTTGAACCCAAGGCTATATATCTCAAGATGGTTCACTCATTATAAATGAAGAAACTGCAACACTCAATATGGCAGAACAAGTCCCACCTTCTAAATAAAAGAGCCAATTAGCAATCGTTAAAGTCATCACATCACTGCAATTCTTGTTTGATCAACTTTGATTATTGGCTTTATTGGAAAAGATGGATGGATTGATTGATTGATTGATTGATTGATTGATTGATTGATTGATTGATTGAGAAACAGTATATTTGTAATTGCGTACTGCTAAAGTAGGTTCTACATTTGTTAATGTTTGAACATTAAATATAGTATATATCTGTGTAGTATGAATGCAATCCACACATACTTCATCTGCTCTGCCATGTGACCAGTGTCAGTTGCGTTCATGACTTCTCATGGGGAAGTGTACAGTGTCCATCAGGTGTGCACTTCAAAATCTTGAAGATGTAGTAGGTCATCTGACTTGCTTTTTGCTAATTGCTTTTTTGAATACTTTTATCCGGACATACTACTCCTTTGGCATACTTTTTTTGCACACTATTCCTACTATTTTGCTTTATAGTAGGGAAGTGTGCATATTTGAGCCATTGTTTTTGCAGTTCTATTTGTTTATGCTAGTCACAAATTACAAAAATTACACAGTCAGGAGCAACAGCAACAGATCTTTTTTTTTTTTCATATTGTGATATACATCCGAGAGCAACGGATTATCAAAAAATAAAAAATGAAGGATGGGGACTTGATTCTATCTATCGGTTGTTGATTTGATGAGATAACAAGAGCTTGCAGACCCAGGATTAAGCAGACTGAATGATTAGAGAAGTCCTGTATACGTCATTTTCACCGGAAGGTCCAGTTATGACACTTTGATTGAACATTACAAGGTCAAAACTTCTTTAAAAAAGAAACTTATGCACAGATGTTCACAATTAGATTCTTAACATGCTTTAAAAAAATAGACGGGGTGAATTTTTGCGTGAATTGCGTATCGAGCCTTGAGACAGAGTTTAGCCTCCTTGTGGTAATTTGACAGGTACAGCAAGTGTGTAAATGTCAGTGATCCACAGGTGCACACTGACTCAAGCGTTCAATATACATATACTTTTCTCTCTCTGAGCTGCTGTTTTGTAGGCAGAGTGTACTGAACATAAACCTATCCATGTGTGAACTCTCAATCCTTTTTACTGTGAGACTGGAAAACTGGTTTTCCCTTTGAGGGGATTTGAATGATTTCTTCTGCTAGTATCTGCCCCCCTCCCCACTCCCCTCACGCTCATGTACTCTCCGCTGTTCATCCCTCCCTCTGAGGAGCACTGAAATGTCTTCAGTCCCTTTTACAAAGCAGTAATGTTCTCTCCCCTGCCCTAATCCTACACAACCCCTTTTTTATTTGCATGGCATGGGGAAGGGAGAGATATGCTTCTATTAAACAAGCTTATGAGTGTCACGTCGGACCGAAACTGGTTGAATAATGAGAGATTGGAATGAGAAAAGATAAAAGTGATTCATTTCTCTTTTTTTTTCAGAATATATTGTCTGATTCAACAAATGTCAAGTGTCTGTCTCGAGAGAATCATTCGCTCTTTTTCCTCTGACGCACGCGTGTGCTGGCGGGAGCATTATCGCTTGGTATATGACTGCTTTCTTGTCTGCTTTTATTGGTTTGTGTCTCAAGGTTGGGGGTTTCCACCATGGGAACGTGTGGAGAAAAATAAACCCGTCTCCATCTTGACTCACCTGCAAAGCTGAGTAATTTCTGTTAGACTGTTAAAGCTCTCTCACATCCTCCTGCTAAGAGCGCTGGGACTCGGCAAACTGCTCCCTTTATGACAAGTCTACACAAACTTGCTTTTTCTCTCTCTCTCTCTCTCTCTCTCTCTGTGTGTGTTTGTGTGTGATGGCAGAGGAGCGATAACATATAGCCGTCCCTGTGGACTGGTCTGTGCACACACACACACACACACACACACACACACACACTACATATATGTCAACTTCAGGTGGAGGAGTAGGAGGGAGAAAAGTAGGGTATAAATTTCTCATCTCAACACATTTATAACACCTATGCACTTACTAATCTTTTATTACGTTTTGTTTTTTAATTAAACAGCTTGTTTAAGCAGCTTTATAGCTACATAACCTACACTGATTAGGCATTACATTATGAACACTGACAGGTAAAGTGAATAACACTGATTATCTCTTCATCACGGCACCTGTTAGTGGGTGGGATATATTAGCCAGCAAGTGAATATGTTGTCCTCAAAGATGATGTGTTAGAAGCAGGAAAAATCGGCAAGCGTAAGGATTTGAGCGAGTTTGACAAGGGCTAAATTGTGATGACTAGATGACTGGGTCAGAGCATCTCCAAAACTGCAGTGGCCTATACACCGGTCAGGCATAACATTATGACCACCTACCTAATATTGTGTTGGGGTTTCCTAATACCCCTTTTGCTGCCAAAACAGCCCTGACCTGTCAAGGCATGGACTCCAGTAGACCCCTGAAGGTGTGCTGTGGTATCTGGCACCAAGATGTTAATAGCAGATCCTTTAAGTCCTGTAAGTTGTGAGGTGGGGCCTCCATGGATCAAACGTGTTTGTTCAGCACATCCCACAGATGCTCGATTGGATTGAGATCTGGGGAATTTGGAGGCCAAGTCAACACCTAAAACTTGTTGTTGTGCTCCTCAAACCATTCCAGAACCATTTTTGCTTTGTGGCAGGCCGGATTATTCTGGTGAAAGAGGCCACAGCCACCAGGGAATACTGTTTTCATGAAAGGGTGTACATAGTCTGCAACAATGCTTAGGTAGGTGGTTTGTGTCAAAGTAACATCCACATGGATGGCAGGACCCAAGGTTTTCCAGAAGAACATTGCCCAAAGTATCACACTGCCTCCACCGGCTTGCCTTCTTCCCATAGTGCATCCTGGTGCCATGTGTTCCCCAGGTAAGCGACGCACACGCACCCGGCCATCCACGTGATGCAAAAGAAAACGTGATTCATCTGACCAGGCCACCTTCTTCAATTGCTCCGTGGTCCAGTTCTGATGCTCACGTGCCCACTGTTGGTGCTTTCGGCGGTGGACAGGGCTCAGCATGTGCAGCTCCATACGCAACAAACTGCGATACACTGTGTATTCTGACAACTTTCTATCAGAATAAGCATTTACTTCTTGAGCAATTTGAGCTATAGTAGCTCGTCTGTTGGATCGAACCACATGGACCAGCCTTCACTCCCCACATGCATCAATGAGCTTTGGTCGCCCATGACCGTAATGAAGAGATAATCAGTGTTATTCACTTCACCTTTAAGTTTCATATAATTGTTTATATTTTGTGTTATTTTTAGCTTTCAATTAATATAGTTAAAGGGATAGTTCACCCAAAAATGAAAATTTGATGTTTATCTGCTTACCCCCAGAGCATCCAAGATGTAGGTGTCTTTGTTTCTTCAGTAGAACACAAATGATGATTTTTAACTCCAACCGTTGCTGTCTGTCAGTCAAATAATGCTAGTGGATGGCAACTTCTATAATAAGAGTAAATAAAACTTGCATAGACAAGTCCAAATTAAACCCTGCAGCTCGTGACGACACATTGACGGCATTCATCACTCGATTCGTTTGGTCTGATCGCGCTCTGATAACGGCAGTGATGTCTCGCGCTCATTGAAGTATATGCGCGAGACATCACTGCCGCTTTCAGAGCGCGATCAGACCAAACGAATCGAGTGATGAATGCAGTTGGACATAGTGGTGTATTAGAGGTAAAAAATTATATAAATACTGTTCGGTTTCTCACACAAACCGATCGTTTCGTGTCTTAAGACATCAATGTGTCGTCACGAGCCGCAGGGTTTAATTTGGATTTGTCTGTCGTGTTTTATTTACTCTTATAGTCCAAGTTCCCGCTGACTTGCATTATACCACTGACAGATGGCAGCGGTTGCAGTTAAAAATCATCATTTGTGTTCTACTGAAGAAATGAAGTCACCTACATCTTGGATGCCCTGGGGGTAAGCAGATAAACATCAAATTTTCATTTTTGGGTGAACTATCCCTTTAATAAGCTTACAATAACAACACTGCTGAAGATAAATTGTAGAATTATGTAGTGTAATTCTGAAACTGAAACTTGGAGTTTGAAAATGTAGTAAGAATGTTACGGCTAGATACCCAATTCACATGCTTTGGACAGTAGCTGAAACAAAGCATGTTGTATATAAACTGTAAATGTGTTTATCAAATATCAGATGAATAGGTTTGAACAGCTGTCAAGTCTAAACACTGATTCTGTTAAGGTTACCACTTGTGAACCTTTCCGCGTTCGTTTTCTTGTTTGCTTATAATATATCTGTCAAGTCAATTTCACCTGGCACATGTTGGGTTGTCATGTGCTGCATTTATAGTAGGGCCCATTGGTGGAAGGTGCCCTGCTTTGTGCCTGACCTACCGCTAACCCTTACCATATGACCTGTCAATCTGATCAGCCTGTCAGGCACAAACCAGAACACCTTGCACATATCGTGTTCAGCTCTTTTGTTTTATAGTTACTTGTTTCTATTTCAGATCTCATTCATTTCTTCCTTCGAGACTCTATTTTTGAAAACCAATATCATCATATGCAAATACCCATATAATTGCTAGTCATATCTTATAAATAACTCTTTTACATTCATTGCATCCTGTTATCTGCAGTATGTAGTTAAGGATAGAAGTCACTGGCTTTGTTGTGTATGGTTTGTTTTTGCAGTGGACATCTTCACACACAAAAGAAGCCCATTAGGGGCTGTTGAGGGGTCCTTCACTCAAGTGAACTAATCTTAAATGAGAACCCAATCAGAGGTAGCCAGCCCTGATGCCTGATGGCTTAATTACCTGCTCCTGTAATACTAATCATGGTTAAATATTTATAAGGGGGAAATCTTTTGTTTAGACTTGACCTTTCTCTGGGGCTCATTAGCATCTGCTTATTAGCTTGTTTTTTCTTTCCTTCATGGCCCTTGGCTGTTATTGATTTTGATTACGAAAGTGACGGCTATGAAAGCATTTTAACTCAAGAATGACATGACATTTGCTTATCTGTGTTCATTGCTTGAGAGTGGGACGTTTGGGACGCGTTTGCACGTGTGTGTTTTCGAGGGGGTTGGGGTGAATGGGTAATAGTTATTTTCTCTGTCCGAGGAGACCGGGCAAATCTTATCTGCGGCGCGCACCATTGTCTTCAATCGACCGCGAATAAAGCAGATTCATATCCACCCGAAGAGCTTGCGTGTTTGTGTGTTCGAGAACGCCGGCTTTTTGTGTGCTCAGCGCTTTGACTGACTGGGATGATTGGATTTTGCTGTTCCTTGCAAATTACCATTCAACACGCCCCCAATTCTACAACGCTCCCCTACAAACTCTCTTCCCTCAGGCCATCCCGATGCCCTCAATCACAAAAACAGAAAAGGTCTTTCATGTAAAAATGGAGTGGATAGCATTCCCTCAGGCAAACTGAAAGGCAGAGACGCTTTTTCTCTTTCTCTCTCACCTCTAGAGTGCTGATGGTTTATTGGTGAGCCGTGTGTCAGTGCTCTGGTCTCAAGTGTTTCTCGAAACTCGGAAAACATCCAGTGCAGCTTTAGATGTGCAAAACGCAACCCACAATTCACAAACTAGGCAGCTACACACTATTTAAATCATTTAAAATTCTCTGACATGACAGTAATGCTAAATAATTTGTTTGTTAACTGCTGGGTTTTGTAGTATTGCCCTGACCTGATGTGTGTTGTTCAATGCCTGTTTGTACTGTAAAATTACTTAAAGGTGCCCTAGAACCAGTTTTAACAAGATGTAATATAAGTCTAAGGTGTCCCCTGAACGTGTCTGTGAAGTTTCAGCTCAAAATACCCCATAGATTTTTTTTTTTATTAATTTTTTAACTGCCTATTTTGAGCCATAATTATATATGCACCGATTCAGTGCGCGGCCCCTTTAAATCTCACGCTCCCCTGCCCCCGAGCTCTCGACTGCCTTAACCAGCATAAACAAAGTTCACACAACTAATATAACCCTCAAAATGGATCTTTACAAAGTGTTTGTCATTCATGCTGCATGCATGCATCGATTCCTGTGAGTATTGTATTTATTTGGATGTTTACATTTGATTCTGAATGAGTTTGAGGCTGTGCTCCGTGGCTAATGGGCTAAAGCTAACATTACACACTGTTGGAGAGATTTATAAAGAATGAAGTTGTGTTTATGAATTGTACAGTCTGCAACTGTTTAATAATGAAAATAACGACGGCTCTTGTCTCCGTGAATACAGTAAGAAACGATGGTAACTTTAAACACATTTAACAGTACATTAGCAACATGCTAACGAAACTTTTAGAAAGACAATTTACAAATATCTCTAAAAATATCATGTTATCATGGATCATGTCAGTTATTATTGCTCCATCTGCCATTTTTCGCTATTGTCCTTGCTTGCTTACCTAGTCTGATGATTCAGCTGTGCACAGATCCAGACGTTAATACTGGCTGCCCTTGTGTAATGCCTTGAACATGAGCTGGCATATGCAAATATTGGGGGCGTACATATTAATGATTCCTGACTGTTCTGTAACAGTCGGTGTTATGTTGAGATTCGCCTGTTTTTCGGAGGTCTTTTAAACAAATGAGATTTACACAAGAAGGAGGAAACTATGGTGTTTGAGACTCAATGTATGTCATTTCCATGTACTGAACTCTTGTTATTCAACTATGCCAAGGTAAATTCAATTTTTCATTCGATGGCACCTTTAAAATTGACAAAATTTACATATATTGTACATGTATATATTGCATATATATATTGTACAACAGAAAGCTGCTTGGTTTGAAAGAGACTTCTTTGTCAACTGTGCTTGATACATCGCTACGCTTTGGCAATAGACTGGAAATTTTTTGCCTGCACAATTTCACTAATGTGACCGCACTTTATTGCAACCGGAACCATTTTGTGTCTGTTATCAGCTGCAGTGAAAATAACCTCAGATGACTTAAATATCAATATTAATGTAATATTTGTTGCAATGTTGTATTGCAATGTCTTGTTGCTAAACCGACTATTTTGTACGTTGTAGTGGACTATTATTTGTAGTGCAATTGTTTTAAAGGGTTAGTTCACCCAAAAATCATTAATTATTCACCCTCATGTCGTTCTACACCCGTAAGACCTTCGTTCATCTTCAAACACAAATTAAGATTTTTTTTTATAAAATCCGATGGCCCAGTGAGGTCTGTATTGCCAGCAAGACAATTAACACTTTCAATGTCCAGAAAGCTACTAAAGACATATTTAAATCAGTTCATGTGACTACAGTGGTTTATCCTTAATGTTATGAAGCGACGAGAATACTTTTTGTGCACCAAAAAATCAAAATATTGACTTTATTCATCAATATCTAGTGATGGGTGATTTCAAAACACTTCTTCATGATGCTTCAAAGCTTTACAAATCTTTTGTTTCGAATCAGTGGTTCGGAGCACGTATCAAACTGCTAAAGTCATGCCCCCAGTGGTGAACTATTGAAATTTCAAAACACTTATGATGTAATGAAGCTTTGTTTACTAAAATCACGTGACTTTGTCAGTTTGATACACGCTCTGAACCACTGATTTGAAAAAAAAGATTTATAAAGCTTTGAAGCTTCATGAAACGGTGTTTTGAAATCGGCCAAACAGTCGTTATTTTGTTTGGTTTTTTTTGGCGCACAAAAAGTATTCTCTTCACTTCATAACATTAAGGTTGGACCACTGTAGTCACATGAACTGTTTTAAATACATCTTTAGTAGCTTTCTGGGCATTGAAAGTGTTAATTTTCTTGCTGGCAATGCAGGCCTCACTGAGCCATCAGATTTTATCAAAAATATCTTAATTTGTGTTCCGAAGATGAACAAAGGTCTTACAGGTTTGGAACAACATGAGGGTGAGTAATTAATGACAGATTTATCTTTTTTGGGTGAACTAACCCTTTAAGATAATATACAGGTAAGATTATAAACTTATTTCAACTCAAATCAATATGTCCACTTATTTATTTAGTGAGTAGCCATTTAATAAGCGGGATAATGAACAGTCAGTCAGTCATTATCACAAACACCTTTAAGGTGATATTTTGCAACATAATGACCAATTTACTATACGTTATCTCTTGTGTTAAGTCGTGATTCTCTGTTTTATGTGGCTATTTAAAAAAAAATCCTTTTACTGAGGCCAAACAAAATAAATTGTAACATTAATCTCCAAAAAAACACCCAAGTAGGTTCCAAAAATGTTAAAAAGTGGTTTTAATGGTTTCTACACCCGTTTCCTATTAAAACTAATTGCGGATGTTGTTGCGTTGCATCGTATATGTTCCAAGCACGAACATTTGAGCAGTTCACACAGGAGCTAATTATGTATAATGGTCCCTCACCTTCTCTCTTCATCATAATCTGTCCATTTTTCTACTGTTTCTCGGAATAAGTGTCGAAATGCCCCAAAATAGCATATAAAACATATACACATGCATCTCGGATGAGTCATTTGTTAGTCGTGGGCACCATGAACACTCATAATCCCCTCTCCAGCTCAAACTTTTCACCCACCAGCCAGCTCTGATCCACAGTAAGTATTATCACAGTCGACCCCAGCTGCAGCCGATATTGTACAGACAAATATCTCAATCTGTACTATAACTATATCATGAGCACAATGAAAAATCAAGCCAATAAATGCTGGCAGCTGAAGTCTGACATGAGATTTGTACTATCCCAGAGGGGAATCCAGTGGTCTGGGTTATAGATGAATGCTGTGCTTATTTACAGAACAATTTCAGAGTGCACTGGCCCTCTTTATAACCTCTAGTGAAGTGTGTGTGTGAGTGTTTGTGTGTGTGTCCACTCTTAATGAGACTCTATGGCCCAAGGACTGTCATTACCACATGCTAAAGTGTGACGTATACCACTAGCCACAGGCCATCAATACACACACCGTCACACACAGATAATAGACAGCCATTTTGTTCCCCAAATAATTCCAATGCTGTTCACTACAGGCACATTTAAGGTCTAGAGATCATTGCGGCAGAGGCAGAGCGTAGCTGAATGACTGACTGGCAGCCGTCATTATCAGACATGTTCAGTTCGTCACGCGAGTCCAGACTGCTGAGGAGGTGAGAAGGGCCCATGTTCAGTGAGCGTGTAATGAAGCCGGGTTTGGATCAGGGTCACTGACTTGAGTGCCATTTATTTCTGCGAGGAGGCTAGTCTGCTGTGTGCTGCAAATTACTGTGGAGGGGCTTGGTGAAACCTGGATTACTTGGTGCGGAGTGAGCAGATGGTAATATACTTGTGAGTAGTTGACATGAAATTTCAAGCAGTGCTAGCAATGTCCTACGGTGTGACATGTTATATTTCATCTAAAACTATTATAAATGAGTTTCTGATTCTTTCGTAGTTACTGTATTAAAAGAATAGCTCACTAAAAATAAATAATAATTTGTTTACATTCAAATGTTTTGTGTCCATAGTGGCAAATGTCATTGGTTATCTCATAACCAATTGCAGCTAATTTGAATATGCACATATTTAAATTCCACGAATATGATTTGAGAGCTAGATGAAAAACGCATGAGTTCTGATTACATTTATGGTACTTTTAAGATGCTTTTTGCAGCAGGCTGTGGTAACCATTTAATTTAATTGTATGGAAGACAGCACTAAACATCCTTCCTAAAATCTGAAGAAAGTCATGAGTTTGGAAGCACATAAGGGTGAGTAAATTGACATTTTATTTTATTTTTCTGTGAATTATCATTTTAAATGTATATTTTATGACACCGTGAGATTGTATGTGTAATATTTGTACTTTTAAAATTCATTTATCATACTACAGGACCATTTATGTGAACTTTTTTTTTATGTGAATTTATGCTAAAAAGGTGAAAAACTTAAAAAAATATATATATTATCCCTTTTATGTTCTGTACTACGGAAGAGGATTAGGGCCAAGCAATAATAAAAAAATAAAACCATCTCGAAATTAAAGTTGTTCAATTTCGAGAAAAAAGTCGAGATAAAATGTTGAGAATAAACTCGTTAAATTACGAGAAAAAACTCGTTAAATTTCGAGAAAAAAGTCGAGATAAAATGTTGAGAATAAAGTCATTAAATTACGAGAAAAAAGTCGTTAAATTACGAGAACAAATTCGTCAAATTATGAGAAAAATGTCGTTAAATTTCGAGAAAAAAGTCGAGATAAAATGTTGAGAATAAAGTCATTAAATTATGAGAATAAAGTCGTTAAATTACGAATTTGTTCTCATAATTTAACGACTTTTTTCTCGTAATTTAATGACTTTATTCTCATAATTTAATGACTTTATTCTCAACATTTTATCTCGACTTTTTTCTCGAAATTTAACGACATTTTTCTCATAATTTGACGAATTTGTTCTCGTAATTTAACGACTTTATTCTCAACATTTTATCTCGACTTTTTTCTCGTAATTTAACAAAATTTTTCTCATAACTTAACGAATTTGTTCTCATAATTTAACGACTTTATTCTCAACATTTTATCTCGACTTTTTTCTCGTAATTTAATGACTTTATTCTCATAATTTAATGACTTTATTCTCAACATTTTATCTCGACTTTTTTCTCGTAATTTAATGACTTTATTCTCATAATTTAATGACTTTATTCTCAACATTTTATCTCGACTTTTTTCTCGTAATTTAATTACTTTATTCTCATAATTTAATGACTTTATTCTCAACATTTTATCTCGACTTTTTTCTCGAAATTTAACGACATTTTTCTCATAACTTGACGAATTTGTTCTCGTAATTTAACGACTTTTTTCTCGTAATTTAATGACTTTATTCTCAACATTTTATCTTGACTTTTTTCTCGAAATTTAATGAGTTTTTTCTCGTAATTTAATGAGTTTATTCTCAACATTTTATCTCGACTTTTTTCTCGAAATTTAACAACTTAAATCTCGAGATGGTTTTATTTTTTTATTATTGCTTGGCCCTAATCCTCTTCCGTACTGTACAGTATAGTCAAGTCATCTTCATTTATATAGTGCTTTTCACAATACATATTATGTTTCAAAGCAGCTTCACAGTGACAATAGGAAAATTATTATCGAGCTAAAGTTGGTTTTTGATTGAATCACTTCTGTTGTAAAAATTGTTAATTATTACTTTAGGGGCTGCTTAAATGACACCTTACCTCCTAAAAAAAAAAAAACCCTGAATACCTTTAATGCATTCTTGCCATTCATTTACCATTCATGCCATTCATTCTTGCCATGCATTCTTGCCATTCATTCCTGAAAAAATACCTTTTCCATACCTTTAATGCATTCTTGCCATTCATTTACGTGTTTAGTCTATAGGTTTGCGTCTTTGAGTGTGCAGAAGCTTGGTCTTTTTTTAAAAAAAACAGTGATATTTGCCAAATTACTTGTCTGGTCTGCATAATACAGAAAAATTAGTTGTGTCCTCGGATCTATGCGAACTGGAATAATTTTGATAATGTTTTATCTATACATAGGGAAAGGAAAGGGAAGGAGGACTTGCAGGGGATAATTTAGTTGAAAGTTCAGGGCTGTGTTATCGTCATGTCTAGGCGCTGGTCCTTCACCGGCCTGGATATATAAAATATATACACTAGTGTTCAAAAGTTAGGATCAGTAAGACTTAAATGTTTTTTGTTGTTTTTTTAAGGAGTCTCTTATGCCCACCAATGCTGCAATTATTTGGTCAAAAATACAGTAAAAACAGTAATACCATGAAATATTATTACGGTTTTAAATAACAGTTTTCTGTTTTAAAATGACATCTATTCTTGTGATGGCAAAGCTGAATTTTCAGCATCATTACTTCAGTCTTTAGTGTCACATGATCCTTCAAAAACCATTCTAATATGCTGATTTGCTGCTCAAGAAACATATATAACATATAACGTATAACTTACTGACCGCAAACTTTTGATAGGTAGTGTACATTTCAACCACCCCAAAAAAAGTTGAAAAAAAAAGTTGTTATATTGGGTTGCAATTCATCCATTTTCATAATTCGTGTTAATGTCCCACAATGCACTCAGGATTTGACTGCAGTATCTGCATCTGTGAGTGTGTGTGTGTGTTAATAATTGTAATTTGTGTCTTCCCCACAGACCCTCTGTGGGGAAGACTGTCCCTGTGTTCCGGCCTTCAGGACAGAAGCAGTCATCCATAAACCACATCGTCTAGATCTTTATTTATTTTGCCACCAATCGACTCGGAGCAGCCTGCCGGACAGCTGCAGCAAGTGAAGTCACTTTACGCTCATTAGCATGAACAAGAGATGAGACCCTACACACACACACGCACACACACACACACACACTGATTCCCTCCCTCTGCCCATCTTGGTATGAGTGTGTCGTGCTTGTGTATACAGAAATGAGGAGCTCCAGAAACCTCTGTGGATTTCAATTGTGGGTTGATATGTTTTTGGTCTCATATATACTGTATTTTAATGTGGTTTAATGGTCTGACTGCTCAGGAGGGAGCAAGCAACATGAACACACACTTAAACTAGTAAATTTGAGCAATTTGAACATTAGGAAAAAGAGAGGAGATGAGAAGAGAAGTGAACAGATGGTACGTGTTGAGACAACTCATATAAACTGCTTTTTATCATTACAAAACTAACTTTTCATAAAGTTATAAAAGTACCATAAAATGTACCTCATAAGTAAGATACCATGGTATTGCCATAATACTTTGATGTATACCAAGGTAATGAATGACTACCATAATCATTTACCATGGTATATTGCAAATACTTCAAAGAATACCATATATGCCTAAAAAAAGTCTGAAAAACATGATAGTACAATTGTAGTATTATGTATTTTTTTATAGTCTCTTGCTAAGCATAAATGGAAGAAAAAAAAAAGTTGTCGCTCTGCGTGTTAACAAGAATATAGAGATGTATGTACTTGAGACACCTTGCAGGTTCATCCTGAGCAGAACATGAGCAGAAAATAGGATTATCCCTCCTTTTCATGACAACGCTATTTTAAATATAAAAGTTTATCCTCACAGTGAGTGAAGGAAATAAATAAATAAATAAACCTAAAGGACCGTTGAGGTGAACACGGGTATGAAAGCAATAAAAAGAGAGAGGAGGGAGAGATGATTAGAGGATAAAAGGGAATTGTGGGGCGGAAAAGAGAGATACGAAAGGCTTGTGGAGTGAAGGGGAGAGATGCAGGGCTGCGTGTTAGTTCCTCTTCATTTGCTCTCTGTATGTGGCGTAGAGGTCAGGCTGAGAGCTGGGACTCGGGCCATGAAGGAGAGAGCAAAGACAGCCTTAGGCAGGAATACACACACACACACACACACACACACACACACACACACACCAATGTTCTGTCCAGATATTCCTATCGTATAAACATACACTCTTCACTAACACCAAATGATCTCTTTCTCTGTCTTAAGACTCATTTACATTTATGTGATTGGCAGAAAATGCACAGCCTAAATTGATTTTTATAATAAATGGGTCAATAACATTAGTGTGTACTGTCGACAATAACGAAAAGAAAAACCTTTAAAAATGTAGTTTAAAACAGGTGCCAGTAAGTTCATAGATATTTTCATATGGTTTTGAAGAATATTTAAATATATTTTCCTTGAATACATGTGACACTTGTATACAAATATGAATCATTCTTATTATCAAAAAACGTTTATGGTCTCATCTCATTTGTGTGAAATGCTGCACAAACAGAACATAACACAGTTTTCGCAAATGGACTGTTCTGTTTTATTGAATTGTTATATTTAAATAAACCATACATTTAAAAAATATATTTGTAGACATCATTTTCTATCGCGCTAAACCACGCCCTTGGCTATGGAGCTTACTTTTGGAGTTTAACAATGCGGGAGAAAAAAAAATCATAAATACAAGAAGTAGTATACAAATAACAATACGTGTGTGTGTGTGTGTGACTGAAAAGCTGGACAACTGAGTCGCACACTGTGTTTGTCAGTTGCCAGAAATCACTGAATATTTTGTGGCCCAAATAAACTTAATTGACAAAAAAATGTTTTATTTTAATATACACAGCAAAATCCCCAGAGTTAAATCAACTCTGCTCAGAGAACATATGGTCCCTCTCTACATAGTGTTAAAATATCACTTAAGCAGAGTTAAAGTTAATGAAATAATATGCTGTTTGTGGGAGTTGTTTATTCAGATCTTGAGAGATTTAATGTCTTTTATCTTCAGTTGATTTCATCTAAGGCTGTGGCTGGAAGTCCTTTGTAGATATTGTGTTTCTCTTCAGTGATTCTGCTTGTTAACAGCAGGTGTTCATCACTAATGCTCAATCATAACTTAATCACTTAATTATCTCATTAACTTTAACTCTGCTTCAGTGTTACTTTAACACTATATAGAGAGGGACCAAATGTTATCTGAGCAGAGTTGATTTAACTCTGGGGATTTTGCTGTGTAATATCTATTTAGATACACTTAAGAGAGACAAATTATATTTGAAAAGATACATGGCACTTCTTTGTATCTTGTTTATTGCATAATGTATAGGACGTTTTATGCACAATTTATAATTTTGTGTTTGATTATTACACAGATCTTCATGTGTAATAATCAGATCAGCAGTAAGGGAATTTTACCTTGACACTTTGCATTACTTTGTAACTAGTTTATGGCATTATGTAGAGGACATGTTGTGCACAATTTATAAATCTGTGTTTTATCACATCTTCATATGGTATATTAAGGTTTATAGCAGGTGTTAACAGTGATCAGCAACAAAAAAAAGATCATTTGATTAGAGAGAATCACCACACCGCCCCACTTTCGTCAATCACTATCAAACCCCCAACCCGACCACACTCCACCACTTGGGGTCGGGACCCTCTTGGCCCCGCTGCACCCACCCACCACACCCTGGCAGCGGGGGCCAAAAAATAGTAACATTTAATATAGTAACTTTAATCTACAACACAGCATTGTATCCACTGTGTGAATGAAATATACATTGATTCTTATTAAAGCTACCAAGTTACTCGGTCAAGAGCAGTAAGGGAATTTTACCTTGACACTTTGCATATGTTTTTTTCTAGTGTACGGCATAATGTAAACCTAGAGGACATTTTATACACAATTTATAATTTTGTGCCTGTGTTTGATTATCACACAGATCTTCATATTAAGGTTATTCATATTAAGGTATAGCAGGTGTTAATATTAAGGTTATTCATATTAAGGTATAGCAGGTGTTAACAATGATCAACAACTAAAGAAGATTGATTAGAGAGAATAACCACGGTACCCGACCCCGACCACACTGCACCACTCGGGGTCGGGACCCTCTTGGCCCCCGCTGCACCCACCCACCACACCCTCCCTGGCAGCGGGGGCCAAGTTTACCGGCTTCACGTGTCTCCCTGTGAGCCATCAGCACCGTTACACCCATTCCAAGCATGCTCTAGCTAGCTCCTCGCCCCAAGAGAGCACGAGTAAACCGGGTGCCGGATGCTGCTCCGCGGCACAACGAAAGCAGCAGACACGTAAAATCCTTCGCGAGACTTGCGTTTCGCATACGCAATCCAATCCAGCGAGGGACTGGGCACAGACTCGCCAAGCGAAGCTTCACGAAGAAACTTGCCCGTCGGTATTGAGTCTTACTCGTGTAGAGACACACACAATAAGCTCGAGAGAGAGTATTCCAGGCAGCTGATATTTAGAACGCGTTGTGTAACTGTGACGTCACTGAGATTGGCTGTGAATGCAGAGCTTCATCTCTTCATGAGGGAACTAACTAGTACAATATCTAAAAGCCCTATCAAAAACTAGGCTACAAATTAAATTAATTTTTTTTTTTTTTTTTTTTTACGTTTTCATTTATTTTTGTGTGTAAACCCTTGTTATATTGTTGAGAAAATTGATTGCCATTTTGTTGTTATATTGTTGGTTTTCTCTTCATAAGCACGGGTTAAACAGTTGGTTTCAAACCCTAGGGGGACCGTATACTTTAGTGTAGATTAGAACAAGGACATTTAGCATTAGGGACCGCCAACAAATGGCCGAAGAAGAATATTCATGAAAGAAAAGATAGCATGACATGGGCAATAATCCAGAGGAACTTTATGGCGATTGTGCTCAATAATAGTGCATTTTTGATTATTGTTGTTCTTTCTTTAAGTTACAGTTTTCCTATTAGTTGATATTGGCTAATTATGAAAAATGTTTACACCACTTCCTTTTGAATGTTCCTGAATGTTTAAATCGAGCTGTTTTTTTTAAGTTTTTAAGATTAAGTTCTGAGATAATGTTGGTAACACTTTACAATACTGGTGCACTAATATGCATTAATTCATGCTTAACTAATGCACAGGTAATCATGAGTTAATGAATGACTCATGAAGAACTAAACCATTATGATTACTGCATCAGCAACTAATAAAGTTTTTATATGATTAATAGATTAAATAATATACACATCAAAACATCACTTCTGTTATGAAGGACAAATGGACTTGTAATGGTCTGTCATGTCCAGTGTAGACAGCTGTTGCGGCATCACTCGATAATTGACGCATCCAGTTTAAACACAGTGCAACATCACTCTGTAGTTCAGATTCTGGTGAGCTGATATTTGTGTGCAGCCCAACTTACCCATCCTTAAAACACATTCTCTGTCATTACACTCACTGCATGTGCAACTGTCAAAACCCATTAATGACATATTACTTAACAATTAGTAAATAGTCATGTGCCTCAACAAGTAAAGTAAAGTCATAACATAATGATACATTTACAAATCATTAGTTAATGATTAATTAAAACAGACAACTGAAAGTTGAAGTACATGGCTTCGACCCATTGTGATAATTAAAAGATTAATTTACACTTTTAGTTAATAAAGTGTTAAGGAATTAATACATTATGACACATTTAATTAATAACAATTCATATATTAATTAATCTATTAATCATATAAAATCTTTATTAGTTGCTGATGCAGTAATCATTAATTAATGGTTTAGTTCTTCATGAGTCATTCATTAACTCATGATTATCTGTGCATTAGTTAAGCATGAATTCATGCATATTAGTGCACCAGTATTGTAAAGTTTTACCATAATGTTCATTGATAATATAGTTTCAATGCTGTGCAGCAGAAGCGATAAAATAAAAAGAAAAGGCCTACAATTCATTATCTTTTTCATTATTAATTCATTACTTGGCCTTTTATTAAACTGATCATTCACATTGTGTATTTTTTATACAAATCGACATTGAGCACACACTTCAGTTTATGACTAGTTTATGTAATGTAATATTTCTTGGTATTAATTTCCAATAGCAATTTTTTTTTGTTCACTCAACTTCAGACATTGAGTTCTACAGACAAAAAATGTTGAATTGGCTCAACTTAAAAAGATTTGTTATAGAGTAATTGCACCTATCCAGAAAACTAACAATATTAAGTTAACTCAACTAAACATTTTTTTTGTATCATAGACAACTAATTTTCAGTTAGTATAACTTATTTACAAAAGTCGAGTAAACAAGAAAAACCTAGGGGAAATTAGTACTAAGATTTGTTTTTGTTGTATGGGCTTAACATTTTTTTACAGGACAAAAAAAAAAAAAAGAAGAGAGTATTATGTCAGGTTATATTTAATGCTAAAATGCATTTTTATTGTGATTCTAAAAGATCAGAGTAGTGTATGTTGCATGACCCTGGAATTGCATAATGTATTGATGTCAGACAGACCTGATAGATAAAATACAGAGCCTGGGTTGAGACATGGATGACACTGTCGCCTCATTTCAATCTTCTAAACATGCGGCAGCCCAAAGATTCCTCCATCAAGTGAGTTCTGTTTACCTTCAGCTCAGTAATCATGGGATATAATCAGCAGATGGAGTGACAGGGGCTGCGCTGTTTCCATTTCCGAAATCAAATATGTGCTCATCATAAAAAAAAAGAGGACGAAACGAAAAAAAAAAAAAAAGCCATCAGAGAAATCCATCAGATCAGCAGAATAAATCTAATTTCCCTACAAATACATCTGTAATATTTCAAATCCACGGCCCGGGTTAATCTAACGCTTCATTTACATTCAAATAAAGGAAAAGTCGTGTCTTATCAATAATAAGAAGCCGGCGGAAAAATAAATGAAGTTTAAAGCAGTGGAGGGGAGAGAATGCAGGGTTTTCTTGTGTGTTTCATTCTCAAAGAGTCAATAAAATATAAAGAGACTCAATTATTCTATTAAGCTGAAACATTGCATCATCACCGAGCGTTACTAAGTCAACAGAGACCTTCGGCCGTGTTTGATGAAGTTTGGTTTAGAGAAAGCATACTTGATAAGCAGAGCCCTGCTAGAGGTGTCTGTATTACAAATGAACGAGAGAAGAAGAGAAAAGTAAAGGAAGGAAGTATTTTAAATGTTGTGTAATGTTTCTGGAACTGTTTAGTAGTATTTTCAGTGGTGTTTGCTATTTAACTTTGGCATAAAACTCTTGTACTTTTTGTGCTACACTTGTGAATGATACCCAAAATCATCGCTGAGGTCTGCTTATTATTTTTCGAAGCGATCAGATTTTTGCATAGCGGATATAAAATTACTTTCAAGAAGTTCAGTGTTCCAAATATACTTCTGAAATCGACATTGTTGGACGCCATTGGAATGACCAAAGATTTAGCCACGTACAGTAGATTTAATAGCGGGTTAGAGTTGGTCATGCAGATTTGCCACGTTTACCAACAGAAATATGCTTCACCAAAATGTCACTAGTGTAACTGTACCTTTACCAGCATTTACCGTATTTTCATGACCGAAATCCAGTCATTTCAATAGGAATCCATGAAATCAAGGATTTTGCATATGGAATAAATATTTCCCCATGGTCACTGTGATTATGCCAAAGTAGACATATTCCTGGATCAGCATATTTTGTTGATCCATGTAGGCCAGTAAGGCCCTGTTTCCAGCTGGTATTAAGATGCATTTTGGTCGATCGGATCACAAGTAGACGAAGGAGATACATACCCGTTTACAACTGGTGCTTTAATCTCTTTTGTCCACTTTCAACCACTTCTGTCCTGATTTCTTCGAGGGGAGGTTCTATGGTCGTGTAAATTAATAGGTTTTTTTCAGATGTTTCGATCTAATGGACAAAATAAGCTCTCGCGATTTACATATGAACATGTCCTAAGATGGAAAAACATATGGAGAGCAGCAGCTTTTATTTCTGCTTTGATAGCAGTAATGCCACGCGAACACTGTGGAATGGTGAGAGAATATTGTGCTTGGTACATTTTTCGTCTTCAAACCAAACTTGGGTCTTCAGCTGACAAAGTTTAAGTTCAGTCTGGCTAGCGTGCTTCTCATACACGTCAGTAGGCGGAGAATAGGCGGTCAAACACATTCGACCACATGAGCGTTTACACTATAAAGAAATCCGGTTTAATGCGTTTTCGACTATAGTCGAAAAAAAGTAAAAAAAAAAAATGTTGATTCAACTTAAAATAATTTGTAACCTGGCTGCCTTAAAATGTTGTGTTCAATAAGCTAAAAAGCATTTGTTGTTTACACATATATTGGAGTTCCTTAAACCTAGAATTAATAGTTGGGGTAACAAAGGTGAAGCTGAATCAACTTTATATTTTGTATAACCAACAAGTTTTTAGTAAGCCCAACTAGACGAGAAAGTTGTGCCAACCTAAATTCAAGTTGAAACAACATAAAATTAGTGAGACCAACAAATGTGGAGTTGTTTGAACTAAGCTTTTTGTTGAATAAACTTGTAAGTACAAAGTGTCTTGTTGAATTAACTTACATTTTTAAGGCAGCCAGGTCACTTTTTCAAGAATAGTTAATCTCACTAGTAATGTTAAGTTCATTCAACTGGCTGAAGTATAATTTGCCCACACAACTCAAGTTTCTATTTTCTACTGTACCACATAAAAATGGAATGGACATTTAAGAACATGCAATGTATTTTATTTCAAAATTGACAGCATGCTAGTATTAGTGTTTAGTATAACAACACCTTTAAAAACAAACATTGACATTTCATATTAACTGTGGAACTATTATCTAAAAAAAAAAAAAAAAACGTATGAAAACTAAGTTCTAATTTCATAACTTCTGTCAAACAATTATCTAAAAAAAACTAACAGTTTTCATGAATACAAGCTGGACATAAGTTTGCTCTTACCTTTGGAACTCTTGACTCAAAAATTTAAGCTTTTCGTCAGTCTTCAAACATGCCGACCTGTTTGTTCTGTGAGAAAGGCTCGGTGGGCGGGGTTTCCTTTCATTGCCACTCATACAACTATGAAATCTTTGTTGCGTGAACTACTCTGATTAAACAGATTAGTTGGGCACTGGTAAACTTAATATCTTAAGTGTACCCAACATTTTAGTTGAACTGACTTAGGAAAATGAGTTGAGGAAGCTAAAGTCTCAAATCCTTTTTTACAGGTATACCGCTGGAAGTGGTCGAAAGTGGACAAGCTCAAAATGTTTTACACCCCATTTACACCTGTATTTATCGTCGTCCACTTGTGATCCGATAGACCAAAATGCATTTTAATACCAGGTGTAAACATGGCCTAAGAGCTGTGCATATAAACCTCACTCCCCTGATCTCAAGAGGCGCTCTAGCGACTGACGCTAGAGGCTGCGGTCTTTGACCTCCTTGTCCCGACTCCCACACTGGAGACCAGGGTTCGAATCCCGCTCAGAGCGGATCAGTAGAACTGGTTACACCTGGAACAACATTCCTGTCTGAAAAGTTTGCTCTAACTCTATCTCTACCCCTAGACCTTACCCTACCAGGGGCGTAGTTTGTGGGGGGGGATGGGGGGGAGGTAACCCCCCCAATATTCAAATCCATCAGTTAAACCCCCCCAATACAACACAATCATATCAACGTTCAACCCCCCCCAAAGTTGAAACCAAATCTACGCACTTGTACCCTACACATAACTCTAAAATCAGAGAGAAATGATAGGTGAATAACACAGTTGGTGTAGAAGCATGTAAGCCTAAACTTGACATAAACTGTAAACTTGTCCCCCAAATCTGGTTGGTTGATTGGAATGTTGTTCCAGGATCAACAAAGACGTTGATCCAGGAACATGTTGTACTTGGTGAAATCACGTTCACCATTTCCCCACACAGATTTTGCAATGGGTTGGTCAGACAGATTCACTGCATTGAAAGTGATTTCTGTGTTAGCTGTGCTATAGACAATGGACTTTTTTGTCCATAGAATTTTGTTGAAATTTAGCTAATGTGACCATATCTTTCATACCAATGCACTTGCAACCACTCCGAACACTCTAAAAGTAAAAGCTGTGTTGTGACGGGTGAAAACTCATATTTTCTCCACAAAAATGTATGTCTTTATTTTCATTATTTAGTATTGTCCACTAGGATAAAACTGAGTGTATGAGAGAGAGAGATAAAGAGAGAGACTCAGGGTGTGAGATGCATGCTGACTAGGCTACACCACACTGCAGTAGAGAGGTCAGATCCTCTTCATCGTAATGAGACATTCTGAGAACAGGAAACTGCAGTGCTCACATACACACCTACACTTCCACAATTACTTAACACCCCCACCGTTCTCCAGTGTACAGACAACACTCATTCCTACAGTGCATTTCAGTTACATACAGTTAAACATATGATACAAGACCCACATGCTAATGTTGACAATATTGCCCTTCTTTGTTGAAAACATCACAGGTTCACATATTCATTGCTGTAGTCTCAAACAATGAACTATACACTGTGTACTTGGCAAAGTGTTTAGTTTTTTTGAAGTGATATATTGTTTCAAATGGAACAAAGAGTATTGCCTTGCCTTGTTTAGTGTTGCTGCTAGTTTTAGCAAGTTAGCTTACCTAAGTGCAAGTTCGATACAAGTGACCAAAAATTGCATTTTACATATTATACAAATATTAAAGGTGCCCTAGAACTTTTTTTTAAAAAGTTGTAATATAAGTCTAAGGTGTCCTCTGAATGTGTCTGTGAAGTTTCAGCTCAAAATACCCCATAGATTTTTTTTTATTCATTTTTTTAACCGCCTATTTTGGGGCATAATTAGAAATGAGCCGATTCAGGGTGTGTGGCCCTTTAAATCTCGTGCTCCACGCCCCAAGAGCTCGCGCTTGCCTTAAACAACATAAAAAAAGTTCACACAGCTAATATAACCCTCAAAATGGATCTTTACAAAGTGTTCGTCATGCAGCATGTCTAATCACGTAAGTACAGTGTTTATTTTGATGTTTACATTGATTCTGAATGAGTTTGAGGCTGTGCTCCATGACTAATGGCTAATGCTACACTGTTGGAGAGATTTATAAAGAATGAAGTTGTGTTTATGAATTATACAGACTGCAAGTGTTTAAAAATGAAAATAGCGACTGCTCTCTTGTCTCCGTGAATACAGTAAGAAACGATGGTAACTTTAACCACATTTAACAGTACATTAACAACATACTAACGAAACATTAAGAAAGACAATTTACAAATATCACTAAAAATATCATGTTATCATGGATCATGTCAGTTATTATTGCTCCATCTGCCATTTTTTGCTATTGTCCTTGCTTGCTTACCTAGTCTGTTGATTCAGCTGTGCACAGATCCAGACGTTCTGCCTTGTCTAATGCCTTTCATAATGTTGGGAACATGGGCTGGCATATGCAAATATTGGGCCGTACACCCCGACTGTTACGTAACTGTTATGTTATGTTATGTTGAGATTCGCCTGTTCTTCAGAGGTCTTTTAAACAAAAGAGATTTATATAAGAAGGAGGAAACAATGGAGTTTGAGACTCACTGTATGTCATTTCCATGTACTGAACTCTTGTTATTTAACTATGCCGAGGTAAATTCAATTTTTGAATCTAGGGCACCTTTAAAACATAAATCACACAATTTTAGATGATGGTAAAGCATTCACATCGCATTTGTGCACAAATTTTAGTACAATACATCTGCCATTTTTACATTTTCCATTTGAACGAAAACACTTCTTGTATTGTTTATACCACAAAATGAGGACATGTTCCTGGATCAACATATATTGTTGATCCTGGAACAATATTCTTGTCTGAAAATTTATCATAACCCTATTCCTACCCCTAAACCTATCCCTACCCATAATTTATCCCTAACGTCAGAGGGAAATGATTGGTGAACAACACTGATGTAGAAGCACCTAACCCTTGTTGTAAGCCTAAACTTGACATAAACTGTAAACTTGTCCCTCAAATCTGATTGGTTGATTGGAATGTTGTTCCAGGATCAACAAAGATGTTGATCCAGGAACATGTTGTACTTGGTAAAATCACGTTCACCTAATGTAGAAGTATGCAAACTTGGATAGACCTATCCATATCAGATTTTAATTACTTACAGTTAAATCAAACATGCCACACTAACACTTATCTGTTGTCAATTTCATACAAAATTCCTTGTTTCAAATGAAAGCAGGTGCACCCATTCAGTGCTGTAGTCTCAAAACCACACGCACACACCTTTCACCATCCTTTTAATTAGCAATCAACGCACACAAACACAGGTGCACATTGCCTGTTATCAAGGTCTGAGACACACACACGCGCACACACTCTCGAGGACATTATCAACCAACACACACTTGAGCTGCTCGCTGCTACTATTATGGAATGGCACACACACACACACACACACACACACACACACACACACACACACACACACACACACACACAGAGAGGATGTTGGTCCTGCTCTACCGTGTGGTTTGACGGTGATAAAGGTTTTTATGTGTCAGCTGCTCATGGCTGCTGAACTGCAGTGTGTGAAACTGTCTTTTAAATGTCACCTTGTGAAAACGTACAGGAAACTCCCACAGGATACAAACACCCGCTCTCATTTTTCAAAGAGAATTCCTTGTATAGAGTAGCACTGTGATTCCCATCCAGGGGTACGTGTACCACAACAGGGAAAAGATTTCATTTTTGTTTTATTAAACCTATAAAGCAGAAATTATGACTTGAAAATAATAATCTTATCCATCCATCCATCCATTCATTCCAGGTAAAGGTGTCTGCCTGAAGAAATAATGTATAGGTTAAAATGATATTTTCAAAGTGACATGAGCTGTAATATTTGTGCAGCTGTATTTCTGTATTTTATTGTCTTATCCTATTGTTGCACATGTTTGTTATAATGTACACAAGAAGAAACAAGAGGTAATTGCAAACATTCACTTTTATTTTTTGCTGTTATGTCTTGTTTGGCTTACGTTTTAATATAGTAGTAATTAATATTCTAGAATAATAATGCGTATTATAGCAATTAAGCATTTAAATTAAAATAGCCTTTACATTTAACATGAATGCATAAAATATTTTAAGATTTGAAAATGAATAACCCTTCTTTTGGACGTACAGTATATACAAATTAATTTATGCATGGCTATATGCGCTACTTTAAGAGAAATTTAAGATTTATTATTGTAAGATTTACTATTGCATTTAAGAGAAATTGACTTTGATTACATTCAGCTACTTCTTCTAGAAAGCGCCTCGAGTTTTTGTAACAACAGTGCTGTTTCTTCTTGGATTATAAAATGTTTTTAAATTCTTTATCAATTAATCTTCAACAAACGGCGCAATCGCGCTCTCTCGCGAGAAGTAAATCTCTCGCTTTTTCTCTCTCTGCGTTGCTTCACGCGATTGGCTGTTCGCCGCACACGTCACACTCTGAGTGCACCTGCTGGTAAATATAATCAAACCAAACCCAAGGTGTCGCATTGAGTTAATAGTACGCCGCGTTTAATTTTTGGTTAGGTTCGTTTCGGTTTATCCCTCCGCTTGTTTAACTTTACACAGCCAAACAAACTAATATCGCCCTCTATAAACACTATAACTGCAAATGCAGCAGAAAACAAACAACATGCTTTAGTTTGAGAGGACAATATTGGTAAGTCAGTTTTTCACAGATGTGAATCATTGTAGCATCAAAATGGTTAATTTAATAAAGGCTATTAATGTAACCATAGTAATATTTAATAGTAAATGTGATATTTTAATATTAATGTTCATACACACTCTAAAAAAAAAAAAAAAACGCTGTTTGTCCATATGACCCAAACATGAGTTGAAACAACCAAGCATTTTTCTGAGTGTATATGGACATTCATTTTAAAATGTACAACCCAGCATTCCATCCATCCATCCATCATATGGAATACTACATATAAAGTGTTACATGAGACTTACTAATATATGGAATACTACATATAAAGTGTTACGTGAGGCTTACTAATATATGAAATACTACGTATAAAGTGTTACATGAGGCTTACTAAGATATGAAATACTACATATAAAGTGTTACATGAGGCTTACTAAGATATGGAATACTACGTATAAAGTGTTACATGAGGCTTACTAATATATGGAATACTACATATAAAGTGTTACATGAGGCTTACTAATATATGGAATACTACATATAAAGTGTTACATGAGGCTTACTAAAATCGCTTTAACCAGAAATAAATAGTTTTGGAAACATTGTAGTAGTGAGCCAGAGAGAATGGGAAACCCATACTTATATCTGTTTGATTCTCAAGTTCTCATCCCAACAATTCCATCCTTTTCCCAGACATCCAAGGGGGCAGGATGCACCTCCGCCCTTGACCCTAATGGGTCTGAGGGCAGTTTACAGTCACACTATTAGTGGTGAAAAATTATCCTCGCCTGCATCCATGGGCAACACACTGACCTATTAATGCCAATCAAGTCCCACGCAGACCAGAGAGAGATTATGATCTAAGCAGGCCAGAGATGGAGAGATGGTATCAGCTCTCTGCTTTCAATCAATACAGGCTGATTCTAATAGGCATTGATTGCATCAAAACCTTGATCCCAAATCGCAGATGTGATTATGTAATGGGGCGCCGTGACACTTTATTGAAAACAATGAGCCTGACGGTACAGGCTGGAGGAAATATTAATCTTACTGTGTCATGTTACTGAACTCTGTCACTTCTTTGTGGTCATTTTTTGATTTATGAGATGTGTGTGTTGTGACGATTAGTTGTGACAGCTGAGCTACTGTCTAACAGTAGTATGCTTTATGGTCAAATTAAATTTTATTACATGCATGTTATATTCAGCGAATGGCTTCCAGTTATCTTTTTTTTAGGGTTAAGGTTATGATTTTATTATTGGTGGTCGGATTAAAATTAGAGTAAAGAAGTAGAATTTGCATACTGTACACAGAATTATATTATAGTAAGTATGCTATTCTGTGCATAATAATAGACTGTGGACACAAGTTAACCATTTTCCCCCATTTATAGGGGGTGGCAGGGGCTTCCTGTTGGTTACATGAGGACGATGGTCACAAGGACTATACTTTGGTAAGTTTTTTTTTTTTTTTTTTTTTGTCTTTTTTCTCGAAAGTCTAATTGCACAAATGTTTTTTTTTTTTATTTAACAGTGCTATTATATGTTGTTTTCAAGTACTTGAAAAACTTCTAAAATTAAATGTCAATGTCATATTTTTGTGCAAGTTCCATTGTGAAAACTTGGCTACAAAAGGTCATCTTTTGTTCAGTGATCTCTCTTTTTTTGCTGAGTAACAACAATGGTGAAAATATGTAGTTTTGTAGGCTTTATGTATCTAGAACTTGACCTTCAAAAATGTACCTACTCTGAGAAATACTCACTTGAGTAAAAAGACTTAGACCTGGTCTACCATATCGGTCCATGACAGTGCTATTTTAGTATTATTATTTATGATTGTATTTATTAATATTTTAAATTGGCTTTTATTTTTTTTAATAATATATATATATATATAAGTTTACATTTTAGTAATCTTATGTGCTTTTGTCACTTAAAAAAAATTATATATACTCTAAAAAAAATTAAAATTAAATTTTAAATTTAAACATGGGTTGAAACAACTCAGCATTTTTGTAGCTTTAATTTATTTTATTTCAGTTTGAATAGTTTTAGTACTTTAATTTGAAGTTTAAGTTAACAGTAACAACACTGATCCATCATCCCCCTGTCAATAGAGAAGCACATTAATTAGTATAATAAAGAAAAATATACACTCTGGCACATGGGCATTTGACACTTCTTTCTAATGACCTGTGATGGATTGATCTCTAATGAAATAATGCATATTTCACCTGGGGTTTCATGAGAATAATATATCATTATGTTTCCCCTTTCTGTCATTCATATCTTTATGTAGCCTTCAGACCGTTGTCTTTGTGAATTTTATTTTTGAATCTGAGAGAGAGATGGATGCTGAGAGTAATTGTGTGTTCTGGTAATAGCAGGTACAGGCAAAGTTTGGGTAAATGAAAGAGGCCAATATGAATATGGAGTTCCATATATCAACTCAAGAAAGAGTGGGAGAGATTGATTTTTTTTTTTCTTTATTTACAAAAGCTTTCAGTCAGCATAACAAATAACACAAATTAAATCCGCAGTAAGACGGACATTCAATCAGTCTCAACGACACTGTAAAGCACAAGTGAATTCTCCCTCCACTACAGAACAAAAGATATCATTACAGCTCCACTGTTGTTCACATGTTTCTATATACCTCATTGCTGCTTTGTGCAGCTGTATCTAAATTGAACAGTGATTGCATTTAAACAGCTTTAAATGTCCTGACTATGTGATAAATAGCTTCTCTAACTGTACAAAATACACATTTATCTTGAGCCTTTTTAGACACATTTATCGTGAACATTTTTGTAATATTCTTGAAGTTGCCATATTGTCTTCTTAGAGGTGGTTTGTACATGACTGTCAAAACTGGTTTTATTTTTTCCTTTAAAAAAACAGTATTACATGTAAAGGTTGACTGTTTAGAGGTATATGCTTGAATCAATGTGAATTGTCATGTTTGACCTACTTTAAATCTGTAATGCGATGTATTTCTGAGTGAAACAGGATGATCACCAAGAAAAATGTAGGGCAGCATTTGATTTTATCCATAGGAAAAAGACTTGATTGTGAAAAGACTATCAGACTGGAGCTTGACCATTTGCTAAAGAGTTGTAGTAGCTCTATGGTTGTTGGATAATATATAGCCTGCAAAGACTAACACTGTTTCAGAATATGCCTACCTCCATACTAAATAGTACACTGCAAACCCCAATGCTCAAAATAATTAATTGGTTTGAGTAGGACAAACTTAAATTAAACATATTAGTTCAGTCAAATTAACTTTATGAGTATTTAGCACTTTATCTTTTTTTCAAGTTCACAGAACTGATATATTTTAAGTAAACTGAACTGCTTCATTGTTTTGTGTTTTATGAACATATTTCAAGGCTGGGATTTCAATTTCCCAGCATGCTTTGCCCATGGCACACAAAAGAGAGAGTAAATGAAAAAAAAAAAAAAATGTTATAATGCTTTTTGTGCAAGATTAATGTTAAGTGGGAGATTTAGTAGTGATTAATGTTTTGTCATGCTAATTTCTGTTAATGTGAGTATTTGGAGAGTTACCATCATGGTGGCAAGTGGTGCATGTGGCTTGGTTTGAGAGCAAGTTAAATGCTTTATATAGCTATACTCATTCAAAAAGTATTATACCATGCTATTTTTAGCATGTTAGCTAATTAGCAAGTTTGTTATAGCTAGCTAAGTTTACACTAATAAAAATGTTCACATTGAGGTTATATGAAATTTTCAAGTTAAATGTATGAATTAGTGTACTCAAACATTAAGCAACTGATTGCCTCAATTTTTTTTGAGTTTGTCAACTTATTCGGGTTTACAGTGTAAATGCAAAACAGTATGTGAGCTGAGTAGTATGTCCGAATTCATAGTATTCATAAAACAAGTCAAAAAGTACCCGGGTGACCTACTACTTGCGGCGAAATTCTGAAGTGCGCATTCGATTGACACTTTACAATCCCATGAGGCCACATTAGAGGATTTGTGAATGGAGGTGAAGTGACACAACTTCATTCATACTACATAGAACATACTTTTTTACCGGTAATGAAGTAAGTTCCTACTATGTATGTAGTACCTACTATACATTATGCGATTTCAGATGCAGCAAAGCAGCTGCACCCTCTCTTACATTAAAAATAAGGTGGATAGATTAAGAAAACAAACTTTTTCTTTGAAATAACATGCTCAATAAATTGTTCACATTAAGTCTAGGAACATGCATTAACAGTAAATGTATTCCATTTCAATTTCTTATTAACTTTAACCAAAAAGAAAATCTACATCCATACTTGAGGATGAGAGGAAAAATGGTAGAGTGCTTTGTTCAGTTCAAACAAGCTAGCATGTCTATTTCGGTCTTTAAAACTACAAACAGCCCATTTTTCACTTATTAACCTGTGTGTATTGCAGTGTTTGGGTTTTCTTTAATGATTTATATCAAAAACCCTGTTGGAATGAGCTTGCTGCTCAAGCTTTTGGATTATAGGATATGGGCTTTTGGAGCTTTAAACCGCCAGAGAGAAACATCATGCAGACAAGCTGAACCTCAAAACAAGAGCTGGTGAAGCAACCCCTGCTATGTGATTGCACACATTGCTGCCGGTGACCAGACCGTGTACACAGATAACCTCACCTTCAGCAGGCGTGATTGAACTGCCTGAGGCAGAAGAACATTCCAGAGATTCTCCGGTAAAAGTTTTCAGTGAAGACTGTGTTTGTAACTTGGGCTTATCACCACAGCCTTGGGTAACAGACATTTGCTGCGTCTCAGCCATGCAAATGATAGCGTGCTGTGATGAAGGGCAAGTTTTCCTGGAAATCTTCGCATGTGCATCTGAAGGCCCCTGGAGGACCTCTGCAACCTTTCCTTGAGGACGTCTCCCTATGTAATAAACCAATCTCTCCAGATGAGACTGTCTGACTTCGGCTGCTGTGCCTGGAAGACACACATGATGCACACAATGATTGCCATTGACCGAGAGGATGTAGTGACCAGCTGTGTGCGAGGAACAGTGACAACAGTCATGAATCTCATGTAGGCGTCCAAATTCAGCCTTGCCTTGCAATCTTTTTTGTTTTTTAATATGAACCAGCTAATCGAGGTCTTGCTAGGCATACTAGAAACTTCCAGGCAGGTGTGTTGAGGCCAGGACCGAGTTTGGACACCTCTGCTATAGACTTTGTGAACAGAATTTCTGCCTTCATGAGCAAAAGTAATTAGTACAGACTTTTTAAGGGAATTGTCATCTGTGAAGAACATTGACTTTTATGTTAATAAATAACATGAATATGTTCGTGAAAACATGGGCTTAACTCAAAAAAATTAATAGAATTCAGTTTTAATTGGTAATTGGGCTGACTTAATGTTTTTACGGCCTGGTTTTGACACTGCTGATGGCAGATAGATTGTACACAGATGAGGTCTTGTACACACCAGTGACCGGGAGGCTGTTTCTGAAGGGATGTTCATCAGACAGAAATCAGTCTTGAAACACACAGAAAGCAGCCAGTAAGAGGGTGGACACTTTTATGAAGGCAGACACTATAAATCCTGTCCTTTCATTGGCAGCCCATAAATATTATTGTCCATGGTTTAAAATGGCTTTGAAATTGACCCTAGCGTGTGTGTACACATTTTGTATGCATGATGTAATGACATAAATCTAGTATGGTGCCTCATAATGCAGAGAAAGATGACCGATGAATGGATATTATGTAGCTGGTACGTGCAACCACTCTCTCAATCGATTCGTTCAAAGCCCTGATTCATTCAGGACCGAAACAAATTACACTCTTGATGAGTGAGTCATTGAATCATTCATTCAACCGAATTGTTCAAAAGACTGATTCATTTAGGACTGAAACAAATAACTGGCTGCATCTGAAATCGCGTACTCTCTTGAGTAGGTTTTTTTTTTTTTTACTTTGTGAGCGCTAAAAAAAAGTATGTTCATGTGTGTAGTATGAATGTATTCGCCATGTTGTCATTATCATGTGACCTACATCAGCTGTGTCGCTTCTCTGGCATCCACAAAACTGTGGCCTCATGGGATAGTAAAGTGTCCATCATATGAACACTCTGGAATCTCGTCGGAAGTAGATCATCCAGGTACTTTTTTCCTACTCTTTTATGAGTACTGTGAATTCAGACATAAATTTTTGTTTGTCACAGACTGTTTTTCGCCTTCTATAAAGAAGAGAAGTACGCGATTTCAGATGCAGCCACTGTCTTTGAGTGAGTCATTAAATCATTTACTGAACTGGTTTGTTCACAAACACTGATTCATTCAGTGTCACGGTATGCACACAAACAAGATGGTAAATCCAAGCGCAGCATTTATTGGGTAATCCACAGTCGTATATCCAAAACAGGCAGGGGTCAAGATCCAGATATCAGTCCACAAAAACAAAAAGCCAGAGATACAAAAAGGTGCACGTAACAAAACATTAACAAACCACAAACAAAAGCAGAAACAACTCAGTATAAATAATGACAAACTCAAGACAGCTGGGTGCAATGAAACGAGGATAATGAGTCCGGGAAGTGGGTTATGGGAAATGCAGTTCACAAAGGGTGAGGAACAGTCCGGATTGGAGTGCCCTCTAGTGGCTACCTAGGGCACTCCAACTGGTGATCATGACATTCAGGAATGAAACAAGTAGCCAAATCATTGAATCATTCACTCACCTTATTTGTTCAAAAGACTGATTTATTAAGGAATGACACAATGTATTAAGGAATGTAACTTTTCAAATTAGAGACCCTTTCACACAGCATGTTGAACCCATAAAATTGCCATAAAATTGCCAAAGTGCCTTCTGTGTGAACGCAAACTTGTCCTGGGATTGATTTGGGATTGATTCTGGGATGGAGATCTAGTAACATTGCCAGGATCATTTCCGGCGTTGTGCCGAATTTCGACTCCCTGCCAAATTATTACCCCCCTCATTGAAGTTTCTACCTGATTACCTAATCCTAACCCCACCCTTAATCCTAACCCCTCCCCCACACCTAATCCTAAACCAAAATCAAACGATCCCAGGACAAATCCTGGGACAAATTAGTGGGGTATTTTCCGGAATCTCTGAGTGAAAGGGGCTTTAGATGATAGATTACTTGTTTTTTAGACCCCCATTTCACCTTGCATAAACACTAGCACAAACTTGAGGACCCAAAAAGGACTCAACATGAGTCGCCCTCATGCTTCGCTTCCTTCATCCTGTTCTTATAGACCCCAAACACTCCAATCAATGTTATTGATCATTCCTCAGCAGACACAACCTGTCTGAGGAATCTATCTGCAGGTGTCAGCGGAGAAAAATTTATGAACTTTAAATCTACTTCACTGCACACACACTGATCATTTGAGCGATGCTTGATTGTACCTCTCTGTCATGAACAGGAATAATATATCTTAACTAGATTCTTATCTAGAGTAACTGACAGAAAATCACTGGAAACACTGATTGCTTGACAGAGGTCTAGATCATGCAGATCTGTCATGTGAAGGCAAAATATTCCATTACAAGATGTTTATGCATGTAAATAGTATAACATACAGGATCTGTGATGGTTTGAGAAAGAAACTTTCAGAAATAAACCATGTCTTTATAGTTTGACACTGTTGTGCTGTGCTTATCAATGGCCTTTCCTCTGGTCCGCATCCTGTCTACACAGTGTCTATTGATCAGACTGACAGAAAAATGGTCAGTATCGGGGTCCAGATCTGTTTTAATTCCACTGCACTGTGGAACGTTTGTTTAAACTGACAAATTGTTTGTGTGTTTATTTTGTCTTTAAATTAATTTTATCTGACAGGTCCCAGCCGCTGGGACAAGGGCTAGAAGTGTAACAGATTACAAAGTTGACCCTTCTGCAGTCTCAATCAATGGCGTCCAATTGTACAATGGAACTTTGGTGTTTTCACAGACATATTCAATGTTGATTCATAGTCTCTGCATTGATTTACAAAAAGGTCAATGTTCTTTACAGATGACAATTCTTTCAATAGTATAATCCCTTAGTTTTATAACGGATGACTCTGACTTTGTAGTCGTCCTTTCCTAATCTCCTTCATTCACAGTTGGATATAAAATTTTCACAGAGAAAAGGTCATCAGACACTGCAGTTCTAAGTTATCATTGTTATAACTTACACAGCTTAATAGTTAATAACTTAATGTTATAACTTAACTTAATATAAGTTAACTTAAACTTGTGCATATATTTTTAATCATCGTGAAGACGTTGCATGGAATCCTGCCACTTAATTTACTAATGCATTCGTTTATTACATTATTATTGTTAATATTGGAATGCACAATATATCTGTACTATATCAGTTATTGGAAAGATTTTTTTTTTTTTTATTATTGGTTGATATATTGTGTGCGTGTGTTTATAGGCTGAAATTGAATATTTAATTGTATATGCTAATTTTACACTATTTTTACATTTAGATTAAGTCAGCGTTAGAAGGTAACACTTTTAAATGTAATATTTAGCTAACCAAAAAATTATTATCCATTTTTTTTGTATATTATAATGTTGTGATGCCTACATTAACAACATTTAAAATGATTCATTTCAGTTTTTGTAATTTATTTAGACAAAAATAGCATAGAATTGTATTAACATTTTATTGGTTATCAGTTTACCATTTGCTATTTATGTATTGCTAATTGTGTTCTTTTTCTTTATTATTTAATAAACAATTAATCAAACAATAAAACATGAAAAATAATAGAAACCATGTTTTAGCATTCCTAATTATAATATATACTTTCTTCTTCTTTTAAATATAGAGACTTTAGAACTGTATCCATACAGGTCAGTACAGCTTGAGCATTTATCATCATTATACCAAAGACGTCTATATTGATTATTGGTCGTTTAAGATTGATTCCTCAGTTTGCTTGTATTTAAATGTCCTGAAATCTATTCATTATTTTTCACAGTTTATGCAAAGCATGCACAAGGCCATGCTAACTAATTAGGATGTTGTCTACAAACTTACTTTCTTCAACTATTCATTTAAATGGGATAATTGGGAAGAATCGACCCATTGGATGACCAGAACATCTTTGCTATCCCTGAGTAATTATACATTTAAACATTCAATCCTAACCCAAAACACCACCACTGTGTCCTTTTAAAAGAGTTTATTAGTTCGTCCTTCCAAATACTTGATTCACCAGAGGGAATTTCTGAATATTCCCAAGGATCATCAGTGCATGCAAACCTCTCATATACTGCTCTCCTTGAATTTAGGAAATGACTCACATGGTGCTTGTAAATCAGTTTTGTTAAACAACCCATATAATTTCAAACACATTTTAAATGTTTAAAAACAACTGTGGAGAGTTTACATATACCACTACACCTTAAAGATCAACACAAGCCTGGTTTACATTTCAGCACTGTACAAACAAACAAACAAGAGATCTGAAATAAGTGAATGTGCTGATTCATACTGAACTGACTGCTGTCTTCAGGAAGGAACACAAGACATCAGATGATTATTGTCTTTAGAAATGAATGGCTGGTGCTATTTTGCATGTCTCCCATATAGACACTTGTTTCAACTCATTAGTTCATTATTGAAGACGTTATGTCCTGAAATGAGTCTTAAATAAGAGAGACGTCCAAAATTTGAAGTGGTGTCCTTCAGGACCAGGACTGTGGTCCTCTGAACGAGGGTCTGTCTGTGGTAGCAGGTGGAATTTGCATGCAGTACTGTAAGCGCCTGCAGGTGGAGCTGTGATGCAGTGTTTTGAGAGCTTTGCATTTAGGAATATTGCAGTGAATCAACCATGTACCATGATGCCAACGAGTATTTTTTTCATATACAGCGAGGTGGAAAAGTTTGTAAGATTATTGGTTATGAAAGTAATGAACGTTGCCAAAAATCATATAAACTTATGAAACAGTTATACCATAATATCATTGTAAGTCCAAGGCTTAATATCCTATTAAATAACATTCACATTTTTTTCATATGTTGTTTGTTAATTAAATTGACGGCCTTGTTTTGTTTTGTTTTGTTTTATTTGCGAATCTATATTTATTTCGATTAATCTACTGTAATGAGCGTAAATAAATGGTTGTAAAGCTAATCTCCTGACTAAATGTTTGTATTACATGTTTATATCCTAATCTCCATCTCCAAATGATCTTGCTGATTAGATATTCAAATCCATAGACCATTCTGTCCGCAGTATTATGCTCAGCCGCGTGTTTCCCCCAAATCCGTTCCACGGTGTAATGCATGCATTATAGACACATTAAAAGACATTGGGGCGCAGCATATGCCTCATTCATGCCAGCCGCGCGCGCTGATTGCAGCCAATGAGATTTTACAATTAGCCCAATCAGCGGCCAGATTCGGGATGTCACTGCGGGCGAGTCAGGAGGGTTTGTAAAACAAGACAGTCACTGCGTCTCAGCAGAAAGCCACTGACTCACGCCTCTCCTCTGGTAGCCTACTTGGGAGTCAGCTGCGAACCAGCAAACTCCGAAACAGCCGCTCTGACTGCAGCGCGCACAGCGCGTTCGTTCCCACAGCTGCTGCTGCTGCACGCGGAATTCCAGTTGCCGTTTTAGCGCGCTTTAAATTCTGTCAATCAGCACGTCATGATGGAAACTATAGCTCGAGCGGCAGTTTTAACGGTCACCTCACCAGCGCTTCAGCTTATTCGTTGATGGGATTCTGAAGCTCGTCTGTCGTTTCTGCTTGAGGAAATTAAACGAGGAGGATCTTTGCGATAAAAAATAAGTGTCTGTGATACTCGAAACACAGCGAATCGAGTGTTTTTTAAAAGGCGTCTATTTGTGGAGTAAGTGAGTTGGGATTCCTGTGAAGGTGCCCATCATCCGCAGTGTGAGCGCGACTGCGGCGGTGAGGTGAAATCCGCAGCGAGAACAGGTAAGCGCTTGACACGGGACAACCGTATAACCGGATTGGCGTTTTACATCTTGAACTTGTTATTTAACGGAATAGCGACTGGGAAAGGTTATTTGAGCAGGTAAGCGAGGCGTGTTACCTGCTATGTAGTATAAGGGCGTGCTGTGAGGAGGGCAATGCACCATCCGCACCCGTGCGTTACAGGATTGTGTTATTTTACTCTCTGGAGCTTTTATCGCTTAAAACTAGGAACAGCATATCGAGATTTTTCATATATATACTGCAATTTGTAAGATATGTCATTCTTTATTTAAAAAAGCACACAAGCTCATAGACTGTCAACGAGTCTTAAAGGGATAGTTCACCCAAAAATGATTTTGTGTCAACGTTTGCTCAACCTCATGTTCTTCCAAAACCCTTTTACTTTCTGGTTAACAGATGTTGGGCATAATGGCAGCCTTCGTTCACTTTCATTGTATGTCAGTCCCTAATATTGTGCACAACATCCATTCGTGTTCCAATAAATTCGTGTTTCATTTGTTTTTATAAAATGTAGGTGTAGATGAATGTGTTAAGCACTCAGTGCAATCAGAGTGCCCCTGAGTTTCAAGGAGAAACAGCAAGTACCATCAGACTGTGATAAAACACGAAACTTAATCATTTCAGTGCGTTCCAGTGGCGTTTCAGCCTTGAATGCGTGACAGTCTGCTTGTCTCTTTGCCCCCAGAGAGCTTTACGAGACCTTAAACACAGTGCTATCAGCAAGGATGAATATTATGTTGACATTTTTCAAAGTCTTCCTCTTCTTGGTTGTAGTTGAGAGATAGACTTGGAGATATAATGGAATATGGAATGCATAGAATGCAAACATGGCATTATTAATGATGTGAGAGCAAGATACAGTACTTTGTTATTAAAATATGAGAAATGTCATAGCTGTTAGAATGAGTCCTGATATGTAGCATGTAAGAGTGTGTGTTCACATGCACTAGAGTATGAACGAGCAGTTGAGATGAGGCTGAATGACTGGTTTGGAAACTGGTGAATGACTCTCTCTGTCTGTTCTTCCAAAAGAAGAGCCGCCCTCTCTGTTCTTATAGGCTGCTGATTGGCTGTACCAGCCAACCAGGTTTAAGTTTTGCTATTGCCTTCCAATAAAATGGTTATTATTAATTTGTATTGGAGTTTGGCTATTGCTCTTTTTGGGTCACTAACTGATGCAGTTATGGTGAGAATATTGATATATGTATGTAAATGGGCCATTCTACAGAGTTGGTTCAAAGTCAAATGTCTTGAAAAAACATCTTTTTCTACAAATTTTGTATGCAAAAGGTATAATATCCAATTTACACATTTCTAGTGATTGTGCAGTTAATTCTCATATTGTATTTTCTGAAAGTTTTTGAATATTTTTACATATATATATACACAGTGTTTCCCACAGGATTTTGTGAGACTGTGGTGGGTGGACATCGGTCCCTCTAGGGGGGTCCGGGGGCTTGCCCCCCCGGAGGAAAATTTTGTACATTTTAAATTTAAATGCATAAATCTGGTGCAATCTGAGAGCAAAATTAAGTGACTAGATCAATGAAGAAATTAGTTTTCTTGTAAACAATTTGTGCTCTAATAGTAATTTATTTATTGGTGATGGTAGGGCACATTTGTCACATACACAAGATATAGTAGGCTAAAAGATAGTTCATAATTGGTCAAACGTGTACAGTATACAATTAAAACCATTAAAAATATGTAGCAAAAGGTTAGAGGTTACCTTTGTTGAATTAATTTATTAGTGGGAGCCTGTATCTATACATCTGTATTTGTGGAACTAATGGACACTCTTTGATTTGTTAAACAATCCAGAATGCACTAAACACATTACTTCATTGTAGAGAAAAAAAAAAAAATTAATAAAAACATATAATCATTAGCTAACCAATAAATAAATAAGTAAACTCGGTGAGTAGCCTATATAATTCAGCAGCAAAAAGTATTCTAGCCTAATTCTTGGAAAAAACAACTTCGCACAGTAATTTTATAAATCCAAATGATAATAAAAAGTTTAAAATTACTATTTGTATTCTTATGAAATGAAAAAAAAAAAAAAAAATTTATATTAGATTTATGTAAATAATTATATGTATTTATATTAATGTAAGATTAAAAGACGCTTATTTTAAATGTATTGTGCAGCTTTTTAATGGGGCAACAAGATATGATAGATACGACAGAATCTATTTGCTCTGACAGAAATAATCTTTCAGTGTGCAAAACCATTATAATATAAAACGCTTCAAAACAGCAGCAAAAAACCGCTAATGCGCATCCCGGGTGCAAAATGATGTGCTTGAAGCAATATCGAGTCGGAGCGTGCAGTTGCGCTGCGCATTGAAAAGTTCACGGTACAAAGAGAATCCCTGTGTATATCTGCATCTAACAGTTTATTAAACATATGTTTCTTTTCACTTTTAAATTCCAGTTATTGTGCGTGTGACGCAAATTCATAGCCCTTGTGTTGTGCGATCTAACAGACACCCTGTAGCCAGTATGATGACATCGTTAAGAAACAGCAATAAACTCCAACAAGATAAAGTAATTTTATGCAAATCCACAGCCCTTTATCTACATATCAAGTATTATAATGGGAATATATCATATTGGAGAGTTTTACCGTGCTGACTGTTGTTACAGAACACGACGCGCTGCTTGAGTGCTGAACAGAAAATGATTGACAGCTGTGGCAGAGGGAAGACGAGTTTCTGACCGTGAATTTAACGATGTTCTCCCTCACATGAAGCTATGGAATGGCTTCAGATTAATTTGAATATAGTGCACGAAAATTTAATTGGTGCTAGTCTACTTATTTTGCTCTATGACTCCCACTTTTGCCATAAAAAGTGCAATTATCAGACGGTTATTTAAATATCGCTTCAAACCTAATTTCCGTTTCATTTTGAGACTGTGGCGGGACAAATTAGAATGTAGCGGGCCGCCACAGTCTAGTCAATGTATGGGAAACACTGATATATATATATATATATATATATATATATATATATATATATATATATATATATATATATTTTTTTTTTTTTTTTATTTATTTATTTTTTTTGCTATTTAAAAAAAAAAAAACGTTTTCACAGGTAAATCAATAGGCTAACAATTACAATTTTAACAATATTTCAAGTGTAATTTAGAGATTTGTTTTTTGAATCCAGTGTTTCTTTGTGAAAGGCATAAAGTTTATCATATTGATTTCAAAGTTAAGGATTCATTAGTTTGAACATACATTGAACCAAACACTATAATAACATCTTAGTTGATAAATCAATATACTTTATTTTTGACAAAACATCCCATGTTTCGGTTGTGACTGCAAATTTTCGGTAGTGACAGTAATGGTAGCCACCACATCTCATTACAGAATTTTAACTCACAAACTAAAACACTAATGATTTGCATAATAAAACATACTAAAATTCGAATGATTTGCATAACTGTACTAAAATAGTTTATTTCCCCCAAATAAACAATCACGTGTTCCCTTTGTCACTACCAAAAACAATGATATCACTACCGAAACAGTCACGACCAAAACGTGGTGAAGTTTCGGTTGTGACAATTTTAGATACTTTTGAGCCTATCTCAAAGATGCTAAGCAGCACATGGTTAGCACAGTTCTGAACAGTTGTACACACATCATAACTAAATTTTATGGAATAACACCCAAAAAAGTTTGCTTAATTGCTGAAAAAAGGTGTTTGGAAGTGACATTAAAAATAAATAAATAAATAAATAAATAAAAAATATATTTTTAAAAACAACAATGGAAAAAATTGCAAAAATTATTTCAATATCAAGTTGAAGTTTAGGGGTTATGGTTTGGGACAGCCACCTCCCAATTGAATGTACCTAAATAAATGATGACTTTAAATTTATTTAAGGGATGGTTCACCCAAAAAATGAAAATACTGTCATCATTTACTCACCCTCATGTCGTTCCAAACCTGTATACATTTCTTTGTTCTGTTGAACACAATGGAAGATATTTTGAAGAAACTGTTCTGGGGCACCATTGACTCCCATTTTTTTCCTACTATGGAAGTCAATGGTGCCCAAAGCGACCTGGTTTCAAACTTTCTTCAAAATATCTTCCTTTGTGTTCAACAGAACAAAGACATTTATACAGGTTTAGAGCAACTTGAGGGTGAGTAAATGATGACAGAATTTTCATTTTTGGGTGAACTATCCCTTTAAGCTTGCTGATTTTAAATGTGTTTTTTGGTTGTGGGACTGCAGTTTGCACCAATTCTGTACTAATAAAATATGAATATATATATATATATATATATATATATATATATATATATATATATATACACATACATACATACATATATATATATATATATATATATATATATATATATATATATATATATATATATATATATATATATACATTTGCTATTCTGTGTACTGTTAAAGCAAGTGTGTCTTTACCCTGTAACCCAATTAAATAGCAGGTTGATGAGCTGACTTTGGGAAACTGATCTTGAACTGCATGAGCTTTGAGTAAAGATGTGTTTCATTCGAACCACTCGGTAAGACACAATAGCCAACAGGAATCTAAGAGGAAGAAAAATCAATTTTTGTAATCTTGTTGTGCTTAATGAGACTCTGCTTGACTGTTTCCCTCTACTGGCCTGTTGAAAACCTGTTTATGTGTGTGTGGTTGGACAAATGAACCATGTAACCCTTCTGTTATGATTTGGTTACTACAACAGTTTTTACGACTTATCATCCCGCTATTTGTGTTAGCTTATAGCAACAAACACGTGCGTTCTCAAAATTTGTCCTTTTATGTATTTAACATATGCTGTTTCTGTGGGAAGTAAATTAACTTAGTACCTGGAAACTGTTTTGTGCTTGGCAGAACACAAAGTTTATTTGCACTGTAAATATTTATGTTAGGAACATAGCAAGACGACAGTTTCTTATTGCAGATCTGTCCGAGCATATGGCCATATGCTCATATCATGTGCATTTGTGTGCAACTGGATGGGATTGTCTGTAGGTAAATGTGTGAATTGTGAGTGACAGTTCTGTCTGCTTGTGACATCTTTGGAATAAACTCCCGCTGTGCGTCCCCCACGTCCCACCGCGTGTGCGTGCTGGTGTGTACGTGAGCTCATGTGTCTGTGTGGATAATGAGGAGAGAGTGATTTCCACCAGTGAGAAACTCAGCTTCCTGTCAGCACTGTTGCACACGTGAGTCCCATTACGAAACCACAGGCTGTCCGTCTTTGTATATATTTGCGTTTTTTTTTTCTTTTTTCAACCCCATGTTTTTGTCATCTTTTCAAAATTGCTGATACTTTTTTTAAACAACTTAATCCTATTGTTTACAGTAGGAGTCTGTTGGTTGCATGTGTAAATTTCACTAGCACCTCATTTGTGTGCATGGTGCAGATAACCCAGAAATGGAAATATAGTAAGAGAAAGCTTGTGGTGTTGCTATTACTATAATCCCCAGTTTCACAGACACGATTTAAGTCTAGTCCTAGACTAAAATGCATGTTTGAGCTATTTTAACTGGAAACAACTTGCACTGACATATCTTAAAATATGTTGGTGCCTTTGTTTTGTCTCAAGATGAACACCAGTCATGTTTTTTTTTCTTTTTTTTTCTAGGGAACATTTATAAAAGATATTCAATCCTGGCATAATCTAAACCCTGTCTTTGAAACCAGGCCAAAGTGTTTAAAGTTCAGTTTTAGACTTTATGCCCACATGCTTATTGACTCAACATCTGGGCTAGTAACCTAAAGGTTAGATGTTCAAATCTATGAACTAGCAGCATTGTGCACTTAACCTTAAGCCCTGTTCACACTGACAACATTTTGGGGCAGAAAAGCAACTGAAAGTCTTTGGATTTCAATGAGAGTTGCTGAAAAAAGTCATGAAATTGTGAAATCAAAATTGAGTGATTTTGATTCATGCATTGATTGATTGATTGTTCATCTTGTGCATGATGTGATGCTTTATGCACTGCCACAATTTACTGTATATACAGTTGTTTTCCTCAATATTCACTTAGCAGCAAGAAAATTTACAAATATCAAATTTTTGGTAAAACTTTAGTTTGGGGAACATTTCTCACTTTTAACTTATTAGCTTGCATATTGGCTGTTTATTAGTACTTATAAAGCACAAATGAATGCCTTATTCTGCATGGCCATATTCTACATCCCTAAATCCTACCCCATACCTAAATTTAAACGCTACAACAACTACCTTACTAACTGTTACTAAGCAGTAAGTTAAGAGTTTGTTGAGGCAAAAGTCATAGTTAATAGTGAATATGTTTTCCCCATACCAAAGTGTTACCAAGTTTTTAAAAGCTGTGGCCCGTTACACAGCCCACCAGTAAAATCATTCAGCAGACGTACCACTACTAGCAGCCGCCAATGCAGTGTCATTGTGAACTGGGCTTTAGGTTGTTCCAAATTTGGAACTTGGTGATATGACCATTCCTCAGTGTAGCTTCAGTAATATACCTGAGGAAAGAGAGCAGAACAGAGTATTTCTGGTGCAGATCTTCCCAGGGGTTAGGTCACGAACATCCTTCTATGCCGGCTTTTATATTTGCCTCTGCTAAGCCATGCGTGACAGGTAATAAATTAGTTTTGTTTCAGATGCATGAAATGATTTGAAACCTGCAGACAGGTATATGTATTGTATTCCTTTTGTAGTTGAACTCGCTGTTTGAAACATCCTCCTTAAGTCTCGATTTTAAAGTGGTGTCAGACTACAGTTTTAAACATGATTTCTTGTACTTACAAAGAGAGAGAAAAGATGAGAAGCTAGAGGGAGGGTAACATGGTGCAATCTTTATGCTGTGCATCCTAACTTTATGCTGTGCTCTTAATATGCTGTGCTCGACTCACCTCAAATCACAAGTATAATTCCCTGAAGGGTCAGGGAATTATACTTGTGATTTGAGGTGAGTCGACTTCTTGTTGACTTTGGTTTAAATCTGTTTAGCATTTGTCTGGGAGATAAAGCGTGGTACATTTTCTTTTGACGTTTGTGCATTCTGGGTTGCCAAGGTAAGGTTTAATTCACCCTGACAGTAAGCATTGGACTAAACAAACCAACATGTTTTTCGCTCTCTTGGTTTCTGTAGGCACAGGTGCTTCCATTCAGCAAACTGCAACCATGTTGTAAATGTCTCTGCTAGATGCATTGAAGGTCGGTAGTGTGTATGTCTGTGGTTGTGCAATCTGTGAATGTCTGTGTTTTTCTTTCTCTGTGTTCTGTGCATTAGGCATCTCTGTTGTATCAGTGAGCTTCAGTCCCTCTGCCACCCACTCACACATCTATAAGTGTTCCCATGGAAACATGACTTTTTAGCTCCATTATCCCTCTTAATGTACCTCACCACACACAGACATACACACACACAAATCACAACTGCGGTGTGGGCTAGAGGGCGCCAGTGAGTCTTTGATTTTTGTCATCATGGGCATTGATAAAATTCAAGGGGAATGGTCAAACTCGTTCCATAAATTAGCATGGTTCACTTGTCACCCATTGAATAATCTAATATCGGACACTGAATGCTGATTTGAGTGTTAATTATAGTCCACACATTTTTCAGTATTATGAATGGTGTTGTATCATTTCAGGGGATTATTGCTGTTGCACAATCCTCCCCAGCAGTGTTTTGTGCTCCTGCCATCCTGTATTTTTTCAGCACGTTCAAGATGAACGTTTTCAAGCCCTCATAGAATGCGCTAACATGAATGAAGGTGATATTAGAATCTTGTCAGGGCGATTCATGTCACTGCAGTGCTTTGGGACGGACATCCTCTTGGAGTGAAAAGGGAAGGTAAACATGGTAAATGCACAGGTCATTTCTACTTTTCCACAGTATCACTGTGATTTAGTTTCTGGGGAATGGTCATGCATGCTCACCCAGACCTCTCGGATTCACTCGCACAAGAAATGTGACACGGTTAAGCATGTAGAAAATCAAACTAAACAGCCTGACCAACTGCAGAAAGGGAAAGAAAAGACGAATGGATTACGTTTCTTTCATCACAAACCACAGGAGCCCCCTGCTGAAAGAACTCGAATGCAGCCTTCCGTGTTTACGCCAAGGGCTCTGACAAACAGAGCGAGGGAGGAAGGTAAATAGAAAACAGAATGGAGTGCTGTCTTCCTGTCCCGACTTCTGCACGCAGATGATGAGGAGAAGAGCGTTGGCGTCAGGCCAGGCGCAGAAAGCTGGGCGCAGCGGCACCCGCAGCTCGTTCAATGGGAGAGTTGTGGCTAAAAGTTCAAGAAACGCCAACAACCACAGACCGAATTTACATTTAATTTGTATAAAATGCATATTGATGAGGCTCATCTGCATGTTTTTGTAGCCACTTGTGACGCTCGAGTGGTGTGTAATCTACCAGCGGTGGACAATAGCTCATCTGTCTACTCGCACGCATACGGATGGAAGTGAGCACATCACGGTCAGCCTTCATCAAAGAAACTTCTGTGTGCGCCTCGTTCTTCATTATCTCTACATATGACACCCATGACGGTTTGCCTCCAGGCCATCACCAGTGTGACATCTTCACTTAAACTACATGCTTGTGGGTCTGTGTATGTGTGCTCATGCGAACGTCTTTGTCATCAGCGCATGAATGGTGCTATTGAAAGTCAGTGTGACCAGGAAACCATAGTGCAGACAGTGATGGTTTTGTGGGAAGGGGTTGCTTTTGCCTTTATGAACACGTCTGGACCGTAGAGCCTTGGAGTGGGAAGTAAAGGATAATGCATTGAGATTGTGTGTGTGTGTGTGTGTGAGAGAGAGAGAAAGAAAGAGCATGCACACATTCCGTTTATTGATGACTCATACACTTTAGATGTAATTCCTCCAAAATGCCTCTAAATGAGTGAGTCATTTCTTGAACTCATTTCTTAGCAGTAATTTAACGGCTATGGTTGTCTGAATAATGTGTTATTAGAATAACTTCATAAGACTTGACATAAGCAGATATTGACTTGACTCACAGCATGATTCTTCAAAAACCAACTGTAATTATCACAATAGCTCTAATATAAACAGTCTTGAAATACAAGATTAATCAATTCGTGCATGGGGAGGAGAAATCCAATAAAATTCCATGCATGCAAAAATTGTCACCTTGTTCTTTATCTCTCTGCTGCCTTATGATTATACCGGCTGAATTTGTTGTGTTGCTACTGTTATTTGATTAGTCTCTTGTCGTTCCAAGCGGTGATATACACAGACACAATGTTTTTTTTTTTGCTTTGCTTTGCTAGAGGCACAATTTTATTTGCTTTTCTTGTGACCTTTTGGAAAACTGTTACCATCTCTATTCTCTCTTCTTCTGTCCATTCTTCCCTTTGGTCTCACAGTTAATATTGAGGTGGTGATTTATCACTTGTGTGAGTCTGTAAGAAAATGGGTTTTCTCCTGGAACAGAGGCGGAGCTGACAGATTCTTTAAAACTGCACATTGCAGCCTTGCTGGCAATTACAATGTAGTTCCAAGCCGTTCCAGTGCGTTCAATTGACTTCAATGGGGCAGTGATTTATTTTAGGGTTAGAATCTGCACACATCTGCTTTCAGAGTGCTTGATTTAAAAGGAAAGGCTACTTTGAGTGTGTTAGAATTCAGCAGTCATGTTCCTAAAGTGCGTCCACTCTCATCAGATCACTGCCAACGAGAGGGAAGAGGCTTCATGGTTTATGGCCAGGACTTATGTCCAGTCTTAAAGGCCATTCACAACCAAGGATGATAAATTTAATGATAATTTTAACTATAAAGTTTTAATAATCATTTTAAATCTATGAGAACAGGGAAGTCCGCACCACAGCTGTAATAATAACGGCACAGGGACAATATGCTCATCATAGGCTCCAGATGAAATCCGCTGAGTCGTTTCCACATTTCATGTACTTAAACTCTAAGAAATGCTTGGTTAAAAACAACCCAAGTTGGGTTGAAAATGGACAAGCCCAGCAGTTGGGTTAAATGTTTGCTCAACTTGCTGCATAATTTTATTTGTTGGAAATTAACATTTATTAATGTTTAATAAATGAGCATTTATTACTAAGTTTAATGAATAATAATAAAACAATAGACATTTATTAAATTGCTTATTAATAAATGTTCACCCTTTGATTATTATTGTTGCCTCTAGTAATTGTCTGATTTAATTTCCAAACTATTTTGGGTTCATTTTAAGCCAGCCATATAGTATTTTTTAAACAATTGTTGGGTTAAATAAAACATTTAACCCAACCGCTGGGTTAAAACAACCTAATCGCTGGGTCTGTCCATTTTCAACCCAACTTGGGTTGTTTTTAACCCAGCATTTTTTAGTGTATTTTGAGGGAAAGTGTGGAAAAATGAACCTGGACACTCACAGAAATGCATGAGAGTTCTGCGGAGTTCTGAGGTTCTTTTGAATGGAGAATTAAAGGAGGGAAGACTTAATCCAAGATTCCACTTAAGGAACACTGAGATAAGTGTGCGTATGTGTGTGGAGAATGGGAGGGTATAAGTTGGATTATCAGTGTTGAATCCAGCGGTTTGTATCAGGGCCCCAATCCCACGATTATTCCATCCCCCCTCACAAACACATAAATTAAAAACACAGTTTAACGGTTTATAATAATCATTCCAAAGCTTGTGATTATCTGGCATTCATGTCTAAGAAGTTAATCTTCCAGGTCCACTTCATCCAACAGTGTTTGAACTGTATTGGGGGAGATTGCGTATAAATACTGTATGTAAACCAGTGCTAGATCGGTCATCTGCAGTTCAGCTTGTAGATCATGGCACTAAGAACAACAAGGATAAGTGTTTTCCAAACGAGTAAATGAGAACGTCTCTCACATCTTTCTTGATGTGGTCTGTGTTGGCTGTTCGTTTCAGAGATCATATCTGACTGCTTTACATGCATGTCCTCCATACTTCGATATTTAGTTCACTCTGACTGTTGGCAGTTTGCCTTCAGGCTAAAACAGAATCTGTTCAGTTACTGATCCAGGGCCAGCTGTTGCCATCTAGCCATGTTTATTATTAAAGACAAATCTAAGCTTGAGTCAGCTGAAACCTGCAGCCATCTTTCCTTTAGTTGATGAAATGTGGTGTGCAGTGATGACAGTCAGACCCCACCCTCCGGCTGGCCCAGCACACATCAGCACTGTATTACTGACTCTGCTGTGTGGGAAATGAACTTTTATGATCTCTGATTTATTACCTGCATCAGTGGCTCTGAAACGCCCTAGGATTGCTTTGAGGAAAGCTGGAAGGAAAAGCCTTCAGTCTAGGTGAGAAATCAAATCCACACCCTCCTCATCGACACATCACCCGCTGTCCCAAACTGCTGCTCACACATGTATTCTGTGTCTTGCTTCTGTTGTGCATTAATGTAAGTTTCATGTTTCCACTTGATGTAGAGTACATATTCAATTTATTAATTGATTTATTACATGTGAATTATTTATTTTTAATTGAATTAATTTAAAGTGTAATTTTATTTTATTACTTAATTAATTTATTAAAACAGCTATTTGCACTCAGTTGCTGACCCATTTATTGGCAGTATTTCACACTGCCCAGTCTTTCTCTCTCTTTACATGCATTTCATAATCTCACAACTCAGCTCATTTTTTTTGTTTTTTGTAACGCTGCAGATTCAGCAGCAGCAGCAGCACAACACTGCTCTGAAACTCTAGTGTGCTGAATATATTTGTGCTGGAAGTGGCTAACATCTTGATTTAAGGTGCTGAACTGTGCGTTTGTCTCACAGCAAGTGCTGGGATCATAAATAAGACACCCTCTTAAACACTGAGAGGTGACCTCTCATGAATGTCATTGACAACTAATCAAGTAGTGTGGAAAAGTTCAGAGTAAGCAGAGAGAAAACATAGAAAAGCCAGTAGAGAGCACACAAAAGTTTCAATATGCAGGTCTAACATGGTGTGACTGACCAAGGATTTGTTTTAGCTTCCTTCGTGAAGAGAAAAACTGAGGGAATGTGGAACGTGTTGAGACTCATGATAGTAGATCTTCAGGTGAAAGACCCAGTTTGTCTACAGGATCAGCATCTCTTGTCTAAAGGCTTTTCAGGGGCATCTGGGAGTGTGTCCACCAAAGCGTTTTAGCCAGCTGAAAACACTAGGCGCTTTGCTGAAAACGCATAGCTGTGGGTGCGTGAGAGCGCTTCGGCAGTGCGTTTTTTTTTTTTTTTTCTTCAGTTGAGACGCTGTGATACAGAATATACATGGAAGTGTTACTAGTATATAATTTCACAGATAGTTTGTTTCTGTACTGTTTCTATATAAAAATGTTGATATAATGTAGAGTATTTGCTCTAGCTCTTGTTTTAAATAATTTGTTCCGTTATTATGCTTGTTGTCCTCTGTTGACGTTGTACAAGCAGAATGTGGCAGTTGATCATTTTGTATTTGTATTTTGTATTTTACGGCTAGGTACAAAGTGACAGTGATGAGTGCTGCAGTTGGAAAAATACACTAGCCTTAGAAAAAATGCTTTGGTGGACACACGGCCTATACGCTTGGTTAAGATTAGCTGAGCGGCCCTTTGAAAACTGCTTAGAAACCCCTTGTACTTTTTCAAGAGTAGTGATAGACCAGTATATCATATGGATGGATGGATGGCTGTTTGGTCCAGCTTTGATAATGCACAGTCGGCTTTATGACTTAAGCATTTAATTCGACTGTCAGACAGGCTTTTTTTGTTTTGTTCTTACGTCAGTGTATTTTACACAGTTGTGTGTACTTGATAATCTGAGTCTTCTGTTGGGCTACGAGTGTCTAATGAAGAAAAGGAGGATTTAGAGCCTCTGGAATTACACACAATGGTTCCATTTCTTAAAAAGAGAGAATTCAATCCAAAATAATATTTATTCACTCTTTTCTGCGGTACACAAATTGTCATTTTGGAGTGAACTATCCCTTTATTTCCTCATCAAATCACAGCCCAGTCATTAACATTGCCCACTGTTTTGTGGTCTTCCTAAGACATTGGTTAATTGAATACAAAACCTCATCTAGTCAAAGTAATGAGTGACAAATAAGACATTTGTTTATCGTGAGCTGCATGTCAGACAGCAACAGGAAGGAGCCTGGAGTCTAACTTAATAACAGGATACTGACAATGAGGATCAGTTGCTTTTCAATAGACCTCCTAATGGTATCGAAACATCTTTATCTAAGGAGATAACATTCAGTGCAGTCAACACCCATGACACTGGGCATCAGGAGAAATAGAGAGGGGGTGGACCAAGTGTGCCAATAGAAGGTATGTTAATGTGGTTCTATGCATGATTGTGTGCGGATCTTTATCTAGTTGTTCATCATTACCATGTGAGTATGAATTGTGTGTGTGTGTGTGTGTGTGTGAGAGCTAGTACAGCTGGCTGCAGCATTTTTTTTTTTTTTATGGTCAACAGGAGACCCGTGCCTGCTCAAGGCAGAAAGCACCCCCTGACAAACACGTTTTCATCTTTGAGTAAGACCCTGACTCGTTTGATAAAGGTGTGAGAGGGAAAAAATGCATTTGTGTGCAAAAGAGAAGGGAAGTGATTTGTGTGTGTGTGTGAGTGAGGGAGAGGAAGATGGATGGAAAACGTTTGACAGAGTCTGTTTGAACCGAGAGCTGCTGTGGAGGATTACGGCCCCTCTGATCAGAGCAAGGGAGGAAAAAGAGGGAAGGAAAATGGGAGAGAGAGTGAGGACAGGCAGATGTCAACATGTCTCTCAGATCCACTGGATTTGTCTGACCGGTGTTTGGTCTCAATCCATTGCTTTGAAATGCCACTATTCTGGGAGAGCTGTGGTTTTGATGAATTCTGTAAATAACTAAGTTTGATAAGTGTAAACATCAAACAACACCACATTGGTTCATGACAAGTTTACAGCATCAGAAACACTCACATAATAGATACAATACAATAATTCAAATGACAGTTCATTGTACTATCGCTAACGTCACTTTGACCCTCACATGAAAAGTTGTAGAAAGCATCACAGAAATGGGACATTACTATTTTGCTGTTAATTTACATCAAATATCTTGTGCATTTATATGATGATATGACAAGTATCATAATATGCTTTTTGCGTTCTGTTTAAAATTCTGTGTTGCAATATACTGGTATTGACTATAACTGATATAAGGCAAACTGAATAAACATGCACATGTGCTATATTTTCTATATCTAATCATATTTGTTAAAGGGTTAGTTCACCCAAAAAACTAAATTTCTGCCATTAAGTACTCACCTTCATGTCGTTCCAAACCTGTAAGACCTTCGTTCATCTTCAGAACCCAAATTAAGATATTTTTGATATTTATGAAATCCAGTGGTTTCTGAACCACACATAGGCAGCAACGTCATTGCACCTTTTAAGGCCCAGAAATGTATTAAAGACATAGTTAAAATAGTGCATGTGACTACAGTGGTTCAACCTTAATGTTCTGAAGCGATGAGAATAATTTTTGTGCGCAAAAACAAATGAAAAATAATGACACAAGCGTCTCCTACGCTGTAGAGGTAGTAAACACAGTGCAGAGCTTCTGTGTTCTACGTCAAAACGCAGACTCATTATTGGCCAGCTCCTGCGTCAGCATCACAATCATGCATTGTGCTGCTCACGTGTACAGCGTCAATACTGAGTCGGCGTTCTGACATGTATTAACTACATGTATTCATTACTTCAATGAGCTCAGTGTTTGTACCTTAAATTAATACATTGTTTAAATTAATACATTGTTAGCAAACTGCATGATTTGTATATGTACATTTCTGAAATCCATTATTTAGACACACTCACCTCTGATAACAGATCACTCTAAATTGTAATGTAGACACATCAATTTTCTGCAAAGCTGCTTTGAAACGATATGTATTGTAAAAAGTGCTTTAAAATAAATGTGAAATTAAATGAAAATATAAAAAAAATTAAATTTATTTGTCAATACTACACATGATAATATCATAAGTAGTCCAGTGCCACTAATTGATTCTTACTGCAACATACAGTAGTATGTAGGTGTAGTAGGTGCCGGTATTACACTTTTGTTTGTAGCTAACAGTTTGTAACTACTACTGCAGCGCACAATCATGTTGGAGGGGATGGCAGGTGAAAGTGACACACTAAGGGAGTGCCCCCCCCCAAAAAGTATATGTGTATCGCAATATTATCATTAATTATTTTGCCCACGATAATCATGTATTGAAAATCTAATGTTGTATGTATGCGTCGGCACTTAATTTGAGTTCACAATGATTGTTTTTAGAAGATTTTAATTGACACTGAAGATTAACTGCATTACATATTATTTGTGTTGAGTGTGACCTTTCTGTTGCTCTCTCTGTCTCTCTCTTGAGCATCCTGAAGTCCCATCAGATTTTGGTGGGCATAGCCCCTACACCCTCTGGGAGGTTTAATTAAAAACCTTTATCTGTATGTGTTTGGTGTGTAAACATATAACTCCTTTTCTTCCTATCATCCTTCTGTCACCCTTTCCTTCAGACCCACATCAGGGATGAATCCCTCCATCTGTCCATAGTGGGATAAGGAGCACAGGCTGTGCTAATGAAAGTCGAACAGGAGGACGTGTGTGTAAGCGTTTGTGTGTATGCGCAATTTTGCCTGTGCGGGTGTCAGAGTACGAGATTTTGTGACATGCCGTAATCAAAGTTGAATTGCACTGTTCTGAGATAATGCTCTTAGATCAGGGAGGATAAAATCAGGATTGTTCGGATGCCCTTGGCCCCCCACCCTCTCCCACACACATCTGATGAAATTCAAGGTCGAGTGTTTGCAAAGCCTGGAAAGGCTCCAGTTAAACATTTTGGTCTTACATGAATTTAGTTGCTTATTCTTTGCCCATTTTTTTTTTTTTTTTTCTGGCCGTTGTCAATTAATGCCACCAACTGGTCTATGAGATCTTCACTTGACCTTATTTGATACTCAGATGGCCTGGAGTTCATCTCAAAATCAAAAAAGTAGCATGAAAATAGTGAGTCTACCACTGCCAGCACCAACCCACCCAACTTGAAGCCAAGATTTATGCAGCCTGGTGTCAACTCAGTTTGCCATACTGATCCCCAGTGTGGAGCGTATGGTGCTTGGCAGTTGGTGCACGTTTTAACCAGAAGGCCATGAATGAAATAGCCTGGACAGGCTTGTTACAGCAGATCCAATCTGAGACATCAAAATACAGCATATGAATGCAAATGCACTTACATTGATGCTTAAAAACTATACATACACTGCCCGGTCAAAAAAAAAAAAAAAAAGAAGTCGCTGTTTGGATTTAAATAGTCTATGATTGGATCATTATTGCTGTGATTTTTATGTTTCTAGCATGTGTAGCTTTTCATTTCTTAAACAACCATGTAGAAAGACACATCATGGCCATATTCCATGATGACAAACTGTGAAAGAATGGTTGGGAGGGAGCACGAAGAATTGTGTTCAGCTTGGAGTCCAGACCTTAAATTTATTTAAAAAGTTTGGGATGTGCTGGAGTAGACTTTACAGAGTGCTCGACTCTTGCATTGTCAATACAAGATCATGACCAAACATTTACGCACCTCTTGATGGAAATAACATCACAACATTTATTTCCATCAAGAGGTGCATCAGTTTTTGGTCAAGATCTTGTATTTACAATGCAAGATCTTGCAATTGTTTTTTGGGACTGGAATTTGAAGTCTCTGATTATTTGTGCTGGTTTTCTGGAAGCACAAAAGAAATGGATGAAGTGAGACTTCCAATGTCTCAGTTGTATCCTAGAAAGACAAAGAATTGGAAAGAGAAGCATGAATATCCAATTATTTATCAAGCGAACACACACACTCAGCTTAAACCCTAAATGTGCAGTTTCCTCACATTCCCAGAGATGCTGCTTGTGTGTGGTATTAAACATGAATTCATTAGCACTCTTTGATGTGGCTACTCAGCATGTGGTCTCCAGTCCATGTATTTGTGTGTGTATGTGTGTGTTGAGAGCAAGCTTTCCAATAGAAGAACTTTTCTTTTGGCAACATGCTGGAGTGTTGGAGTAACTCTGGGCTGGAGGTCAACTCATGTTCCCTGTTCAAGACACTGGGAATTCTGTTTCATATCCAACTGGCAATCTCCAAAACCAACCTATGGGAAGATGCTAGAATTATAAACCCCTGTTTTTGGATGACCTTGCAGATTAGCTGATCCTAAAGCCCAGCGCTAGATGCTCTTTTAAATATTTTACCACTATGGATTGGATACAACCATGCACAGAAAAGCGTCTAGCAAACCAGGCTGCATTTTACAATAGTTATATATCTGCATATTAATATTTTAGAGAGTTGTTGGAGCCATAGCCTAATGGTTAGTAAACATGCTACAGGTCCATTTAGTTGATATGGTAGATGGGAGAAGTCCTGATTCAGTATTTCCCTCTCCTTCCCACAGTTTCCCATTGTCTCTCTCTACTTTGTCTATGTGTAAAATGTACTGAAAGGGCTTGCTTGTGATTGCTTTATGGGAAGGATGTTGATTTCGTCTTTTGGCTGCTATTTGAACCCACCAACTAGCTGAGGGGTCATAATGTGTGTTTTGATTCAGCTTTACAAGACCACCATTTCCTCATGCACGGTTTTTACCTCGGCTCACATCTCCGTTCTCTCCCACTTTAAATGTAATCGCTAGTAAATGATATCTGCTGTAGTGTTTTGAAGTGGTTCTTTGCTAGACTTTTCTATGAGAAAACATTATCCCCCACTGCTCAGATTACATACACTACTATATTTCCAACCATTCCCTTCCATACACACGAACACAGCTGTAGTAGGACCATTCTCGTGAAGAATGGAAAGTGTGCAGAACCCTTTATTACTCTACTATGCCTCTGAGTGGGCTAACACTCCCTCCCTTAGTGCGTTTCTGCTTTCTGTTTCAGTGGCTAATCATTACTGTGGAGCCCATACCCTTCACTCTGTATAACGTTTTAATGCCCACTACAACAGCTAGGCAGTGATTTTCACATCTGCTGTGAACCTCAGCAGTTAAGTGTCAGCCTAGCATACCACTGCTAGCTTGCTCTGCAGCTAGAAAAAAACTGTTTATATAAAAGACTCTGCTGTCCATTTATTTTCAAACTTTTAAAATTTGTGCAGCTCAACACTACAGACCACAGAGCCAAAAGTTACTTACTAAGGATAAGGAGCAAGCTATTTTTTTCCCCCTTGTCTTCTTGTGCAGATATTAGCAATTCCTTCTAATTGGCCCTGTGGTCCACCACTACTCAAACATTGCAGGCATGACTGAGAGTTCTGCCACTCCTTTAGCAGTGTCAGCAGGTGAACTGCTCTATCTGGAAAGATGGGAGAAAATCGTCTAAGCATGCAAATCGCATACCAAGGGGAAAAATCAATTAGAGGGCCAGAGGTCCGGCTGTGAGGTGGGGCACAGGCAGAGAAATTGTGCCCATCCTTGCTGTTAGCTCCTGGGGCAAATGCATTATCCCATTGAGAATGGCATCCATTCATGCCAACTGTGCAAGCTCCCAAAGTGCCCTTTTCCACCCTTCTTTCTCTCTCTAATTACTCATACATTTTTCAAATGGCAGGAAAACTGTTATGTGACTAATAATTTGTGTTCTGGGACATTCTCTCTCTTCCTCTGTTCAGAATCTGATACAGTGAATGTAAATTGTGGAATATATCTGTACAATATCTTTAATGCTAACACTCTTCTGTTCTTTCTCTCTGTGCAGGTACAGAATGTCCCCAACTTCACGAGAAGCCTGAATACTGATACAGAGTACAGGTAGTGAGTTGTGGACAGAGACATTCTTCCCATAAGGCACTAGGACAATGGCTTTCCACACCAGGAGATGGAACTTTTTCACTTTTTCTTGCTGCATCATTGTCCTGTTGGTTCCCCTTGTGGCTACGATACCACAACAGCCTTCAGCAGCGTCCAGAGTACATGAGGAATACAGTACCTTCCGAGTGGAAAATCCTGAATGGACTTTTAACCACCTTGCAGTGGACCACAGAAATGGGAATGTGTACCTTGGGGCAGTGAATCGCATCTACAAACTCTCACCTGGACTGGACGTACAGGTGTCGCATCAGACCGGTCCAGATGAGGATAACCGGAACTGCTACCCGCCCCGTATAGTGCAGCCTTGTAGCGAACCACTCACATTGACCAACAATGTCAATAAGATGCTGCTCATGGACTACCGTGAGAACCGGCTGCTGGCATGCGGCAGCCTGTACCAGGGTATTTGCAAACTCCTCCGTCTGGATGATCTCTTTAAGCTTGGAGAGCCCTTCCATAAAAAAGAACACTACCTCTCTGGCGTCAATGAGAGCGGCTCCGTGTTTGGAGTCATTGTGTCTTACGGTGATGCCTCTCCTGATAGGCTGTTTGTGGCCACAGCTGTCGACGGAAGACCGGAGTACTTCCCGACGATATCCAGTCGTAAGCTCACCCGTAACTCTGAGGAGGATGGGATGTTCGCCTACGTCTTCCATGATGAATTTGTTGCCTCAATGATTAAAATCCCATCGGATACATTCACGGTGGTGCCTGACTTTGACATCTATTATGTCTATGGGTTTAGCAGTGGAAATTTTGTGTATTTTCTCACATTGCAGCCCGAAATGGGGGGAGGCCCGACGACTGGGTCATCCTCGGCCGGACGTGAACAGGTGTACACTTCCAAACTGGTGCGACTCTGCAAGGACGACACCGCATTCAACTCGTACGTCGAGGTTCCTCTTGGCTGTGTTAAGGGTGGGGTAGAGTATCGCCTCCTGCAGGCAGCCTACCTGTCCAAGGCAGGTACCATCCTGGCGCGTTCACTAGGCATAGGACCCGATGATGACATCCTTTATGCTGTGTTCTCCAAAGGACAGAAAAGGAGGCCCAAGGAATCATCTCAGGAGTCGGCTCTCTGTGTGTTCACTCTGAAAGAAATTAATGAAAGAATAAAGGACCGGCTGCAGTCGTGTTATAAAGGAGAAGGAACCCTGGATCTCGCCTGGCTCAAAGTGAAAGACATCTCATGCAGTAGTGCGGTGAGTAAATTCAACAAACCCCTGCTTACCTGCCATTAGCAGAACAATAGTACTTGTGACAGTTACTATAGTAACACACACACTATGACTCACAATGATTGATGTGAACACTATTACATCCAGGGCTAGTCATCAAATTTTATACAAATGGAAGTTTTTGAAATGGACCATTCAAGTTTTTACCAGAGTGTAGAGCTAATTTTGGTCAGATAAAGGCGCACATATGAGGTAGTGCCCACTAGCAATAAAATAAGATTTTTGGTCAATTACCACTGTCTGTGCTTATAACAAGCCTTTTTACAACACAGAACTAGGTATCGAAATAAAGTGACATTTTAATGGTTCCCTGGAAACTGATTTGAAAGCAAAAAGCTTGTATTTTAAACTGTGGGTGTTTGGGTTAAATGAATTGGAAAATGTATCATTTCAATTTCAGTCTGCATTTTAAACCAATATTTACAGAGAGACAGTGATGTTTTATATTGCAATAGATCTGATCACTACATATAAATACAGTTCTTGGCAACATATATATATATTTTTTTTTCAGTAGTTTCCCCCTCAGTTCCACAAAAATAAGATTAAAATGTTTGTTGCTTGTTTAAAATGTCTCCTTTAGGCTAAAATGCTCAGTGTGGATTCTTTTTTTCTAAATCTTTTCATAAATGAAGCCAAGTTATACTCTAAAGAATCACACTATTATAATAACACTTTATTGAATTCCAGCCAGGGAATAAATGACTTATTACCACACATAACGCTCAGTACCAGACCCAACGAATTCTTGCTCCTTTCAGAAACATCATTGCCAGGTCAAATGCTACAGCAATAGAATGAGCTGTTCAGGCATTTACAAGAAAGCGTCCGTGGTAATAGCATGATATTCTTTTGAAATTCCTTGGAGTAGAATGTAAATATCAAATGAATACCATGGTATATGTCATCATATGATGATATTACCATCACTGTTCCATTCCACCTTTTTTAAGTTGGGCAATGAGGTAACATGAGTGTTTCTGTGTGAAGGGTATAATTTTTGGCAAGTTTTTCTTGATGTGGAGAGGATATGTGTGTGAACTGATGTGGAAGTGAAACTGACACACACCCTTACAGGCACTCACACACAAGAATAAATGTGAAGCAGACTGTGAGAGAGTGCTTTCGTGATAAGTGTATGGCTAGAGATGGAGGAAGAGAGGGAGTTATGTTGAGGAATGGTGCCATTTCTGCATGCACTGCAGTATGGCCACTGCAGCATAAATTAAAGAGAGAGCGTCACAGCGAGGAGAGAGAGATGGATGGCCTGTGTCTCCTCCTCTGGTAACTATGGCTACTAGCTCCTCATTTAAAAGCCAGACAATTGTTTGATTGGGGAAGAGAAAAAGACAAGTGAGCTCAAACACATTATATCTGAGACTGATAAATGCTCTGTTACTGTTTAAATTATCTTCTCCGAGAGCTGTTAGATCGCACCAACAACTATAAATACAGAAAAATACAAACACATGCATACATAGGCTTATAAACGACAACATGAAATGACCCTTTTTACTTTAATAAATAAAGTGCCCCTGGTCTTAAGCAATATTCACAGCATTTCTTCCATATATAAAAAAAAAAAAAAACTGATATAGGCCAGTTTCACATTTATATTACTTCTGTCATATATACTTAAAATATTATGACTTTCTCCACCTAATGAGTTGACATGTCTGCAGTTGTAGCTAAGGATATGGGTGGGGAAAAATCTTAACCTATTATATCGTAACAGAATGTACACTTTTAATGATATTACATCCTAATGGATAAAATCAAGCCTCATCCTACATTTGCTTTCCACTGAATATTCTCTTTCATCTGGAAATATAGGGTACATTATGGAAGTTTAATGCATTGTGAATGCTGTTTCATGTTGTCTTTCACATTGAGCAGACTACATTAGGTATAAAGCAGCTTCCAAACACCCACAGGCTGAAGGAACATGGGCATGATTGCGCTGACTCACCTATGAATAAAAGCACACACTCATAGACACTCTTGTGTTTCAGTAAAACACACTTATTCGAAAGCGTCCCAGGGCAAAAAAGAATGACACATCTTTCAGGCAATTCTGTGACTGAAGTTAAACGCTTTTGGGCTGTGGTATTCCTGAATCTGCACTCAATGGGACCACATTGACAAGATAAAAAGTGGGGAATGACAGGAGTGAGAAAACGGCGCATGAACCTGCTGTCTTGAGGGGGGGAGATGGATGTTTCGCTAAAATCACTTGCATGATTTTACAAGAATCACTGTTGTTCGTCTCAGATGGATTTGTGTTTTCAATAATGCATGGAAAAACTCAACGCTGCCGTGTTGCTAGAATATTGCACGTCATCACTTACCGAGGGCAACAAACACATAAGCTTTTCAGCACAAACCAAGAAGGAAGCAAGAAAGAAATGGAAAAAAATGATAGCTGATATGAAAGTCTAATTAAGTAAGCAGAGAAGCGCAGTGAGATCAAGCAAGCCCTTCTTCATGAATGTGAAGATAACATTCTCTCAATATTCAGCCCTCTGCAAACATTACATCAACATGACATGATAGTAATGCAGGTTCGGTGAAGATATGAAAGTGATGTATATCTTAATATCCTCTCTGTGCCCTCTGCAAATGATAAGGATATTATGCTGTGAAAAATCATAGCATAATGTAAGCCTGGCTCATGCGAGATATATCTCTAGTTCTGTCCAAAAATCAGGTCTTTACTAGCAGTTATCATCATGTATCATGTGCAGGCAGATGACATGGATGAATAGCTTTTTTATTATTTAGATGCATATCAAAAATAATATAGAAAATATATGAACCTATGATCTAATCTGGTTGAGACCTAACAATGACAATATTTGGCCACAAACTATTTTATAGCTTTAGAAAAATACTGAAATGATAAAAGAAGAGAAACTACACTGTAAAAAAAGAGTTGTTGGTTTAACTTAAAGTAAGTTACCTGGTTGCCTTAAAATTTTGAGTTCATTGAAATTTAATACAATGAAGGCAATTAATTTAATCAAAAGAAACTCAAAATATTATGTTATCTGAACCACATTAATTATCTAAGTTGATTTGACAAAAGATAACAAATCATGAAAATAATTTTTTACAGTGTACTTTCAAAAAGAAAAGTTAACATGCTAGAGGGACATCTTTGAATCAGTGCATATCACTATTTTTCCGGTGTCTTGCACCATGTGCCACATTTAAGATGGTGTGTCAAGTTCAACTTAGTGAAGCGCTTCCTGAGACACTTGCTTTCTGTTGCACTGTGTCTGTCTGTTTTATACATAAAGATTCATCCTGTATGAAGCTTTTTCTGTCATTTTACTTTTTTTAAATATATTTAAAGTGATGGCTAATGCCACATTACCATAGTTTTACTGTAGATATAACTAGTAACTATGGTTACCATGGTAAATTTAGTATGTGCATGTGTCAAGTGAAAGCAGAAATGTATTTGCAGAGACAGCAGCAGAACTCTGCGCTTTGCTGACTCTTTCAAGCTCTCTGTTGCTCTTTTCTCCCATGGTGTGTGTTTTTTCCCAATTAATGAACAGATGAGCAGCCCTACTGCTCATTAGGGCAGTCAGACTGCATGAAGGGGCACTGTTAATGTCAAACATGACGTGCACACACACACACACACACACACACACTTACAAAAGAAAGGGTGTGCATTTCACTATGTGAAACAGACTAGCCATCTTCATCAGTTCATTAAACCAGACGTAGACTAAATCTTTCTAGATGGCGGTAATGAAGTCATCTCTCACACACGTACACATAGGCGTGGCATGTCACACACAGTGGTCATGCTGTCACCCTCATTAAGAAGAGATTGTCTCTTTGAAATATATTCGCCACTACATGTGACATGAACTCTTAATTATGTTGCATGGCTAGATGTGTGTGTGTGTGTGTGTGTGTATGTGTGAATATATAATTAATTTTGCTCTATACAGGTATGTATTCATGAGATTTGAAGTCAGTCCCATGTTCTCTTATCCCAAGTCCAGGGTTCGATAAGTCATGCTCACAGCTTTACTCCCACAGGGTTACAACTGGCAGCTGTGTGCTGCTATTTAAAGATCAGACACACCGAAGGGGAATCCAAATGCAGAGGCAGAGATCTGAAGCTCGCTTAAGACTACTGTAGCTTTGGTTGTGCCATCTCTCAGACTTCCCAAGTGCCTTTGGGCCCAGACAGATGAGTGTTCAAACCTGAACAACAAAAGGCATTCTGATGTTTGTTTATTTTTTTTGTTTTTAAAGTGTATGGGGTTGATCTGTGATTGACTGGAACTTCACTGCCTGTCATGCTTTTTTTAAAAACCAAAACAAGTTAACAATATTGTTCCATTTTTGCGAGTCCAAATATTGTTTATTTACAAGGGAAATGCTAGATATTCTTAGATATTCATATTCATTGTCTCTTGTTCCATTTTGAATCAGGTGTGTAATGTATTGTTCGTTCCTGTTACTACTGATATTTTATATTTCTTGCCAATAACAAATCCTTGTAAGGGAGAAGATAATGCTGTAGCACTTGTGATGATGCAAATGTGCATGGCAGTAACACATAATGAATGTATAATCATATCAGTGTGGAAGTTGTGATGTCTATAGATCATTCTGTGTTGACATCTGACCTATAAAAAAAAATCTGCCAGAGCCCCATGTTCCCTATGTCAGCAGAATAAAATAGTGAGAAAATGAGTCTGGCACAGTAAATTCACCCCTCTCATCTCCTGGAGTGATGTATTCAAGCAAACAAGGGCACACCACACGCTAATAGGGTTTTTTTTCTTTTTCTTTAATTTATGCGTTTTTCTCAACCCCTGCTCGGATATAGAGACATTGCGGTCAGAGAGATAAGAACATTTTAAATTAAGATTGGTCTCATTATTATTCATAATCATCTCAATTATAAGTCATTAAAATCAGGCTATAGGCTGTTCCCTTACAGCTGTCAGTCTCTGCATGCTCATTACATATTATTGCCAAATAATTAGCGCTTTTCACTCTCCTAGACGGACCCATTTTTTCAGACTTAATACTATCGAAGTGGCTGTCAGTTCTCGTTAGTTTCCATCTGCTAGTCATACTTATTTTTTTCCATTAAAGGTGCACTTAGTAATTACTATGTTGCATTGATGTGGCAGTCATGTTGGACTTATACTGATGTGCAGAATTATGCAAAAGCAAATGTTTAGAAATACAAATTTTAAGCAAAATAGCAAAAATATGCTATTCAGAGTCAGTTGTGATTCATTTATTTAATGAGTGAAATGATAAAATTGCTTTTATTAAGCTACTGATATGACTGAGGTCTGGCTACTATGTTGTAAAGTACTTTAAAGTCCCCCTGTAGTCAGTAATTTTATCCCTTAAAACTCCTCTTTGATCACCACAATTACATATTTAAATGTTTCTTTCCTTGAAAAAAAAATGATTCATGTCTTAAAATAGCTTGAATGTAACTGTACACCCTTGCCTCATTTAATATACGTGGTTCTATGAATATGCAAATTAGCCCCGCCTCCACTCACTCACACCAGCTAAGAGATCCACTCATCATTTTTCACTGCAATTTTAAGGTGAGAATACTCAGCAGTGATGTTGACTTTTGAATTTGCACATGGTTTCTCTTAAAGCACATTAAAAACAGCACATACAACACACAAACTTTCAACACAGGGTCTTTAAAGGTACTGTAGATGCGGTCACATTTATCATTGTTCGGCAATATTTTATGGCAAAATCTAGATATTTCAGTAGAAATCGGTACAATGGAGAATTCGGCAAAACATTTTCCCATGCAGATTTTGCATCGAGTTAATTTTTTTTTTTTAACGCAAATTCACCACAGTTACTGACAGAATGCTGGTTGATTTGAATGTGACCTATGTGTGAGTGGTGTTTAATGCATCACTACCTTATTGTCAATGGACATGTTTTGCCAGCAAAATTTCGACAATGTGACCATGCCTTACTTTTCCATGTGTAACTTCTTAAATGAAAGTAAAATTAATGAGTGCACCTCTAAATTGGACAACATGCTGGTTTATCAGTATAAAATATGTACTGTAGTTCTCCTGAGATGTCTTGATTTTTCATTAACATTGCTCCAGTTCCTCGCCAAGTTTCTCTTTGGTGAAGCTTTCTGGGAGAACCACTTTATGGGATAGTGTGACATGGTTTTAATTAGTCGCTTGCACTGTGCGCACTGCATTTCCATTCATTAAAGTCGATCTCCAGGTTTATTGGCCTCAGTAATTACATCTCCCGTCGTAACTACTGCAGCAAAGGTCATAATCCATCATAAGATCGTTATCTCCTAATCAGCCTAAACTCACTTTACATGTAGATGTGAAAAGGTTATGTGCTCTGACACTTGTTGGATATTTCTTGAGCGGTACAACAATTTCGTCTTTCCTTTCCAGCATTCTTTGGAGCAGTCATAAATCTTATGTTGTGCCACACACACATGTACACCCATGTTGACAAGAGTGCGTACACAAGCACATGTACAAAACATCTATTCAAGCGGCGAACCATGTTGCTTCTGACAGTTGAGATCTTGCAAAAACATAATTTGCATTATAAACCCGCCTTCAGCCTAACCAATCTTCAATGCATGAATAACACACAACCTCAAAAACTGGCTTAAGAGCACACAAATGCAAACCCAAAACTTCTTGTTTAGTTTCTTCACAAATGCTGACATTTCACATCCCAAGGGTTTCATTGATCCACAAAGGGTGATGTATGCAGTGACATGACTGACAGCTGCTGCATGCATTTTTATCACTGAGCTTTACTCTGCCAAATCAAACAAATGACTTTTTCTGATTGGTGTCCTGAGCTTTGTGTAAATTGTGTAACGGCAGCAATCTGAATGTGGTTATTTACCTCCAGTAGGTATAGCAAATTATTTTTAATAAATATGTTTAATGATGCTCGAAGAGGTGTAGAGCAGATGTAAGAAGGATTTACAACTCTCCGGCTTCTTAGATACCATCATGGGTCTGTGAAAATCCTGTCTTTTGGCTGTTTAGATGTTGGACTCCACTGTATATCTTTCTGTCAGAGTAGTGGCATAAGATGGGATTTTTGGGGTTTGATTTGTATCAGTAACACTCATTTTAATATATTTTGACAATTTCTTTGAAGCTCTCCCGTTCAGTTGGAAATGGTGATATTGCCCAGAAAAGGCCAATGTTGGATCTAATAATACTGACAAAGTGCTTTCAAATGGAGGTCTCGGAAGCTTGCAGAATCTCTTTCTTACTGAAGGGGTTCACAGTCATTAAGTCATTAAATGTCATTACGTGCAGGCAGTTGTGCGATATTCATCACTCGCATCTTTTCATTCTCCCTTAGCGGAGTTCTTTGGTAAATTCAGCATTAGGTAGAGGCCACAGTAGGATGGAAACATAGATGACAAGGCCTTTAATTCAGAAGAAGCAGTGTGGAAGACAAGAGAGGAAGGATGGAGCATAGGAATGGGTGATGATGGGTTAGCTAGGCATTCAGCAACGATTGGTGATTAATTTTATTTTTTAAAATATTTATTTATTTGAGTTTTTGATATTTAATTTATTTGAGCTTTTTTATTTTTTTATTTTTTTGTATATTTATTGATTTTGATATTTAATATTTTTATGTGGTGGTGCTTTACAATTCTCAATTTAAAATGGATCCCTTTTGGCTCCTGTATCATGTCTCGCATCTTTTTTTAGTGTCTCACTAGTGGTGCATTTTTAATAAGGATTAACATTATAATGTACAGTATGAAAATGTTCATTATTTTTGAGATTTGCTAAAGATTACATAACTGTGTTTTAAATAATTTGTGCTTTTAAAGATTGAGTGGGGATAAACGAGCATGTGAAAATGAATTATCCGATATCTATCGATAAATTAATATCATGAAATCTATAATATCCGCCATTAACCAGATAGAGCAATATATCATGTCTCCCTATTTGCAAGTTAAAAATAATCAAATTTTTTTTTAAATACTTCTCGAGGCTTCTGATCCTTCAGTTTGTGCTGTATCTAGCTGCACTGTAAACCTGAATAAATTGGCAAAACTCAATCAGTTTTTAATTCAAAGTTTTTTATTTGTACTCTTACATTTTAACTTGAAATGTAAATTAAAATGATCATGTACCTCAGTGTAAACTTAGCTAGCTACAACAAGCTAATTCAGAAAATGCTAACTTGCTAATTTGCTAACATGTTAACAATAGTGTGGTATAGCACTTGCTGAATGAGTACAGCAATATAAAGCATTTAACATACTTGCTCTCAAACCAAGCCGCATGCACCACTTGTCTCCATGATGGTAACTCTCCAAATACCCACATTAACAGAAACTCTTCTAAATTAGCTTAACAAACCATTAATCACTATTAAATCTCCCACTTAACGTTAATCTTGCACACACACACAAAAAAAACATTATATAACACTTAATTTTAACATTTACTCTCCCTTTAGAGTGCCATGGGCAAAGCATGCTGGGAAATAGAAATCCCAGCCCAGTTTCAGTTAAACTTAAGTTCATGTAAATTAAAAGAAATAAGTTTAATAAAACTCAAAACAATGAAACACTTCAGTTTACTTAAAATATATCAGTTCTGTGAACTTGAAAGAAAAAAGTGCTAAATGCTCAAAAGTTAATTTGACTGAACTAATTAGTTTTTCCTACTCAAACCAATTGATTATTTTGAGCGTTAGGGTTTACAGTGTGTTTTTGAACACACACTGTTTTAAACAAACCTGAAATCAGTCTAATTATTAAGGGCTTCGATAAGATCGATTAGTCAACTAGTAGTTTAGACAACCCTCAGAGTAGTCGAATTTGCAGATATGCATCTCTAGAGTGCCATTATGCTGTTCTCCGGAAAGGTTCTTTTCTGTGGAGAGCTTGCGTGATTGTCTATCAGTTGTCTATCACCCTGATAGAAACTATTAAGACAGACCGAGTGGAGAATGCACCCAATCAAAATGCATAATGGACACAAAAAAACAACCTCTTAAATGCTGCAGAATTGTGAGAGCACAAGGATTGCCATGCTCAGAGCTGATTGAGTGTTGATATAATTACGTCGAACATGGAGCTAAAATTTGTGGGAAATAATGTCTTTGTTGCTAACAACAATCCCTGCGTGAGATATTACTTGAGCATGAAAAGGAAAGACTCTGAAAGGGTAATTATATGACTGTGCAGAATTAGCTCTTGAAGAGCCGATTCATCATCTGAATGATGTACACTCGCAGCACTGATCAGGGTTTATTTGCATAAACTCTGCATTTTGATCAAACTGTGATCTATTAATAGCACATTAAAATGTTTTGCGCCCTCTCAGCTAACAGTGAGGACTACAAAAGCTGTTTTTGAACTAAAAAGTGTGTAGTTCATGCTCTAGACCTGCATTCAGGGTTCCTTTTACTTCTTGTGCCAGATGCTCTAAGGTTGGTCCCCTATGTGCTCCAATTGGACAAAAAGACCTAGAAAAAAGCTTCTGAAAAAAAAAGCTTGGATTTCACTTGTTGTCTTTCTATCCAGGGACACATAGAGATGCCGGCGCAAGGAAAAAGAGCTGCCTTTGTGTTGGTGGACGTAGCCAGGCAGCGAGTGGTCCGAATGACCTGATTCTGCATCGCTCTCTCTGGAACCAGTTCAAATGAAAAACGGCGCCTGCGCCGATCCAGAAGCTTTTAGTTGCGTTCGTCAAACCCCCCCCCCCATCCCCCACCCCACCACCACCTCCTCCTTTACACCTTCAGACACGCAGCATGAAATTGCCAATAATGCGGCAGCTTGTTCGAGCGCTCCACACCGAGAGCGAGTGAGGCAGTCGTAGATGGAAGGGAAGCATTTAAGATGGAGAAACGGAGAAGTAGAAGAGGTTGATGCGTGGCAGGGAGGGCGCCCCCTCTCGCACATGGGGCGTCGAAAGATGTTATTTGCTTCGGGATGGGGAGAGAGGAAATGTCATGTTTATGTGGCTAGGTAATGAAAACGTGTCTGCTTCCTGAAAGGTTGACAGACAGGAAGCCTATTTCATTAGATTGCTGCACATAGGGTCTGATTGGCATGTTGTTCACCTTGCCAGAAATACCATGGCATATGCCAATGAGAAGACGACAAGACACATGCTCCATCCCCCCCTGTCTGTGTCACAGGCATATGCGCCCTGCCACACAAGGCCTGGGCCTTCTGATAAAATATTCGCAATGCCAAAAGGCATTAGTCTGTGTCACAACTATGACTGTCATTGTGTTTATTCTTAGAGCTGTTTTCTTTTTCAGTCCTAACCTCAGAGGCGGCAAGTCTTTGTAGCTGTTGCTACCAGTCTGCTGTGTTTGGGCTTTACACATTTTGACCCGTGTAAGCAGGATCAAGGCCGTGATTGCGGTCGAGTTTTTTTTATTTTATTTGCGTGTGTAAGCAGGTGCGCACATAGAAGCAGATTGCTGCTGCCTCAACAACAACGTGATGATTCATGGCCCCCGATATGGACAGGAGACATCTGCAGAAAGACTAACACTGCAGAAAACAGATCTTTCATGTAGCTGCGGCTTTCTAACAAGAGCCGTGCGCTAGAAATGAGCACCATTACTCTAGGCTGGCATAAGCGAGCCGAGCGGCACGCAGGCTTTGGCTGACAGCAGAACATTTCTAAAGGTCAGACATCTGCAAAGAGAGAGAGAGAGTTAAAAAACATATACAACGTTGAACATTTCCCTGTTCTCTCTCTCTCAACTCCGTTCTTCATTTCTCTATTTATTCTTCATTCCGGCTTGTATTGAGTGAACTGAGAATTGAGTGCGGTGTTCGATATCGATTTGGCCGATCACTCATAAACCGCCATTTTAGAGAGACAGCCCCTGCCTTCCATTTGCTTAATGAAGGGTCTTGTATCTCCTGACCGCTGACAAATAGACATTTGCTATATTGCATGTAAAGACCCATCCAGTCACTTGATTGATCGGGTCTCTCCGAGGTTGGTCCGATCTGCTGCTCCGCTACAGATTTGTCCCTTGGCCTGCAATGGATTTTTAAATATCATTAGCCGGGGGCCGTTGTTATTAAGATAAACACCGCTTCATATGTAATTGAACTCTCATCAAGGGAGTATGTACGTTATTTCAGTTCATACACAAAGAGTCTTATTGAGTGATAATGTACATCCAGATGCTTCCTTTCCCAACCTGGGCATCACTCAGGATTGCCCTTCGCCCACTTTGTCACTTGGGACTGTGCTGTGGGTTGGTGCCTGGGGGCAAAACACAGCTCAAGCTGTCTCTTGTTTCATGTTCTGACTGAGAGAATATGCCATTAAAAACTGAAATATTAATGCTAATAAAGCAGTTTGAGGCACCTGTTATACTGATTCTCAATGATGGACAATTATGGGCCATGCTTTTAGAACAAAATTAGACCTTTTAAAGTGCCTGACATCATGTAGGTCAAACTTTTGTACAAGATGACACAAACAGTTTTTGTAATATATATATATGTGTGTGTGTGTGTGTTTACATGAGATATTTTAAGGTTTTTATGTGGTTTTTCATTTCAAAATCTCTCTCTCTCTCTCTCTCTCTCTCTCTCTCTCTCGATAATTAAATCAAATAATTGCTATAATTCATTCTTCAAATAAATGTAATCTTACACACTACTTTATCTCTGTGTCTGATTCAAAGTGGGCAGAATGCCACATCTAACGAGCCGTAACTGATGAAAATAACCATCATTTTTATCCTTTTAGTGAAATATTGTGCAGCAAACATTAATAACAGATTTAAAGGTGCTATAGAGGATGTTTTCGACGACTGAGAAGCCAAAGACTGTTACTGAGTTTTTGAAATGAGCGTATGCGTAAGAACAGCCCCCCTCCTTCACAGCTCATTTCGAGGTAACGCCTCCCAAAACTTGTGCACGAGTATTGGAACACGAGTGTTTACCACCGGCATTCGCTGTGTCGTGTTAGTGGATTCATTATGTCGGACTCACCGCAGGTAACTCATAATCTGCAGTTGTTACTCCTGACAAAAACATTGCATGCGGCGCCTGTGGAGTGTGGAAAGTTACTGGAACGCGGAACGTCATGGCAGTGATTGACAAGCCAGAGGGCCAATCGTTTATGCGATGATCACACAAACGATTGGCTGATGTTTTTAAGGCCCTACCTCGTGCACAGATGACGTATATTGATATTATTCCTTTCAGTGCACCTAATAAATAGTCTTTTATCAGTTAGTAAAGACAGTTTCAAGTAATATTGCAAAAATGTATAAAACAAAACATCCTCTATAGCACCTTTAAGTTGTCAATGCTGGCATATGACCATGGTATAAGTGAGATAATCAATGGCTAGCTGTGCATTAAACGATTTGAATCTGATAGATATTTGAATCTAAAATTGTTAAATGTGCAGCTAGCCATGGATTATCTCTTACATTTGTTCTTTTTTTCAAACCCACGTTTTTCCTTAATGTTGTGTAGTATGTTTACAGAAAATATGTTGCTTGTTTTTTTCTTTTCAATATATTAAAAATGAATCAATTTAGATAATATAAAAAATCAGTTTAAATTAACATTCAAACTTTTTTTCTCAGCAGGCCTTGTCAGAGCCTGAGGAGACACTCATGAATGAATTAAAGGCCGTGAGCATATCATATTTGGCAGCGCTTGAGAAGTGTTATGGTTTCATGCCCTCAATGAGTCAAAGCCCTGGGCATCATTAATCATGCTTTCGATTTGTTTGACATTTTATCCTGAGGTCTGTGCAGCTGTTTCAATGGATGCCGTTGTTTCCAAAGCCCTCTCAGCAGTCTGAAATATGGAAGCATTACCAAATTATTATTTCTATATCAGAAGCTGTAAATCACTCCATTCTGGCTGACACTGGCAACTTTCCCAGCCATATGTTACATGTCACACAAAGTCACACGGCATCACCTAAAAAGCCATATTTAAAAGATGTTTTTTAAGATGCTTTTCCACCTGAAATGATAAATGCACTTGGTCTTATATCAGATAAACCTCACAACCCATTTTAGATATGACTGGCTGAATTGATGCTAAATAGTGACAATGATGAATCTGCTGTGAAGCTGCCTTGCAAATGGTCCAGTAAACGTATGTTGTGACAAACTAGTCTAAGGAAACATGTATGCTTTTTCTCCCACATTTGTAGTGTTCCACATCCTTGCTAATGATAATAGGCCATTGTTTCTTCATCCCACTGCTCTAAACTAAAATGTGTCAATAAGTTAATTTAGTATGGATCAACTAGTTTTAGATTTTTCATCTATTGTAAGAGGCAGTTAGTGATTTAGCTTACACACTACTCTAATAAGTTGAGTTAAACATTCTTTGTTCTCCTTTCTAGCTTCTCACCATCGATGACAACTTCTGTGGTCTGGATATGAACGCCCCACTTGGCGTTTCGGAGATGGTACGCGGAATTCCACTCTTCTCCGAATCCAATGACAAAATGACATCCGTTATCGCCTACGTGTACAAGAACCACTCTTTGGCTTTTGTGGGGACCAAAGGGGGTCGTCTGAAAAAGGTAGGACTTTTGTTTCTTTGTGCAGGAGCGTGAGAAACCAAGGAGTTGACTGATCCAAGGATTGTATCATTGTTGTAAGCTTCAGATATGGAAGAAGTCTTGTGTAGTAATTGCTGACAGTGGGCATTTTATGACACATGAGAAGATCAGAGCACGGTCAACTACATCCGTTCTGTAAGAACGTTAGATGCAGTGAGTTTTGCAAACGTGGTCATGCTCTGCAATCTTCTGCTGTTGTGTCTGACGTGTGTAGAGAGCAACGGTTGGTAAGCGGCGCAATGAGAGGCAGGCAGAGAGGGCCATGGGAATCCCTGCACAGGCAGAGGCTGTCGGGGGTAATTGGATGATGCGGTGCAAGGGCTTTCGGCCCGGTACCCTCTTCTCCGACTGTGCCTCAGAGGAGCCGTGTCTGAGACGAATCCAAGGGCCAGCCAGACACTGCGCAGAGCAGAAAATAACATTAAAATAGAGAGAGAGAGCACGACAGCAAAAGAAGGGTAAGACAGACAGAGAGGAAGAGAGAGTATGAGAGTATCATTTTTCTCTTTTTCTCAAGTGCTAAACCTCCAGGGTGTTGACGTTACAGACGGGCAAATCTTTGCCAAAAGGCAGGATTCCAATTCGACACATTCTTGTTATTGTGGTGGTGTGTTTTGTAGTTGGGTCTCGCTGTGGATGAAAATCTGTGGCATAACAGACTAGTCCTCCCCCCCCCCCCAAAAAAAATCATCCCTGCAGAAGGAAGAAGAGCTGTTTTGGTGCTGTAAGCAATGTTAGTTGTTCTGGAACTTATGCCAGAACACACCAAGAACATTAACTATACCAATAACTGTATGATGACATTCGCTTTATTATAAGCGTGTGTTGCAGTTATGCTGTCTGACACTTTAAATGCTTGAGCTCTTTAAAGTCTGGTGGATTCCGATTGGCTGTCAGTCAGTATGTTTACATGGACAACAACATTCCGATATTAACATGATTAAGACAATTCTCTGATTAAGAAATTACCATGCAAACAGCGATTTTTGTTTTGATTACCTTAATCTGGCTAAAGTCATACTCGAAGTAAACACAAATTGAATTAAGACAAGTTGAGTATTCCTATTTTAGTCACATTATCGAAGTGCATTATAGATATGTACACACTTAAAATCACACTATTAAGGTTGTCTGGGAGGACATAACACATATACACCGCAGTGGTCAACTGTTTGATGGCAAACAAGAGAGCATAGCTTCAGGCAAGAAGGCACAAATCAAATTCCTCTCACCTCATCTCATCTCTCATTCAGTACCTCCGAGTTTGTCGGGGTGGCATGAATGAAATGTTGCCGAATGAAAGTACAGAGAACTCCTGTTGCTGGAGAATTTGTATCTGCCGTTGTATAATTAACTGCACTTGAAGCTTTCATAAAAATTAAACATCCAAAACGGTATATGGTACCATAACGAAGATGAACTGTATGTTGATACTTGAAATTCTGGAGGGAATGTCGGACGGCGTGGCATGGGGATGTAACGACGTTTGCCATTAAGCGATCTCTGTTCTATAACATGTGAAACAGGAACATGAAAGGAATATTCTAAAAGCAACTCAAGTAAACACCTTAATCAGAATATTGTCAATAATTAGATTATTGCTGTCCATGTAAACGTAGTCAATGTTTTTATCATTCATTAGCTGGAAAAGATTGTTCTGAAAATTATTCCAATGATATTGTACCAATGATATTGTGTGTTATTATCATTATAGTTGTGGTGTGGACTTCCCTATTCTCATTAAATTAGAACGATTATTAAAACGTTATGGTTATTGTTAGTTAACGTCCTTGGTGTGAATGGGCCTTTAGCCACTTAATTACACTCCTTTTTTCAATCTCCACCCTCAAATATACCATTGAGACTGTTGTAATTATAGAGATGGAGCACTCATACTTCAGGACAACTAACTCTGTGATATCTTGCAGGTAATAAGGATGTTTTCTGTGTGACATTCCATTAAAAAAATGACTGACTTGTTTTGTTAGAGACTATGATTGACGAAATGACAGACACCAAATTGCAGATACCAACAAGCCAAACAAATCTCCAAGGAACAGACAGACAACACAGTGACTTTCTCTTTCAGGCAGACGGACAAACATAACCATGCACACACACACAAACACACAGAAACCTTTTAGTTGCCATTTCGGTGATTGCAGATCTCTGCGGGAAAACAGCCGATGATGTCACTGTTGCCTTTTAGACAAAACAAGAAAATAGTCCTCGCTGGCAGTCATTAATCAATGAAAATGAGTTTATTACTGTCCCTTTTGCATGGTGATTTATAGTCCGCCAGCACGTCACACTCAGTAAATTGTTTACTAGCTGAAGACGAGCTCATCATGAAAAGTAAATATTATCTGGAGCGACTTTGGTCGTTTATGTGAGAGTCGTATGGGAAGCTGGGGAAAAAAGAACCCATGAAATCAAAATGAGATGTTTTCTTCTTTGTGCTGCTGGGATTTTGGTTTATTTCCATTTAATGCAATTTTTTTAATGAATGTAAATGTTGGTATTAGGATTACTTAGGCTGAACACGATAGCAGAATCTCCACCAGGTATTTATTTTAAATTTGAACAGGATAATCCAAGGCTTACAGCTTTCAGCGTGGCTGTGGTTCTCCAACTGTAGTTAGCGTTGTCTGTGTGATTGACTCTGAGAGGAGGTGCAATGGCAGAATTTTCTGTGTCTCACCATGTTAAAAGACAGAGCTGTAGCCAAACCCCAGAGAGAAGCAGTAAACAACTTCTAAACCCTCCAGAGAATATCACACAGACACGTTTTTATAATGTGCGCACACACTCGGCCGTCAGCATAAAAAGCACAGAGCTGAAAACACGAAACTGCTGTGTTTGCTGCAGCAGTTGTTCAGCACCCCTGGCACTGCGGCGGACCCCCAGACCAGATGTGGTTTTGGGACTTTGGAACCTCTTTGTCCCCTCTTGCTCCCTTGTTCTTCATTCATCCACCCATCTATCTGTTTCTCTCTCCTTATGTCTCTTTTTTCACAAATTTGTATGAAATTTTATATGCACTTTTCTTTTATCTAGTGCAACAAAATAAAGGAATTTATGCTTTATATTTATTTAATGTATTTATATAATAAAAATATTTTATAATATATTTTATATTATTATAAAAATTAATTATGAAATAATAGTGTAACATAGTGGATAAGTGCAACATAGACAATTTTCAACCCCCTTTGTATTGTTACAATGTCGGTAGTATGTAAATGAACAATGTTTACTCATTCCCCATGTTACCTATAGGCCAAGAAATTCATGTTTATTTGTCAGCAAAAGTCTGCCGGATGACGCAAAAGACTTTTGACTTCCAGTTTGAAATGTTGATTTCAAGATTTTCAGATTTTCCATTGTGGCATTCTCTCCATATTAACCATTCTTTGCCTTTAGGCACTGCCTAAAACGTGCTGGATCCTTCGCTGGAAACCAAAAGTAACTCACTCCCGCTAAACGTTTACTCTTTAAATTCTTACACCAGGGAACAATACAAGTTGACACCATTCTGATTAAAAGTTTGCTACGAAGTATTTCCTACTAAAGCAAGACAGTATTTGATTCTGGTAAAGTGTATCCATAGCAGACTGGTGGAAGTGGCTTTGGACGGCAACATGCCCAGTGCATTATGGGTATTGAAGTTTTCCTACGTATTTGGGAAAAGGGACGGCAGAAGCCTTTTTTCTTTGTTTTCTTTTGTCAGGTAGCACTGATTTAAACTATTTTACTATTTTGCCTTTCTACTGCATAGTCAGACAAGTTTTATAGAAAGCCCATTTTTCCAGCAGTGAAGTACCCCTTTAATTACATTTTATATAAAAAAAAAATCAATATATATATTATGGTTATCCTTTTCCTTTGTCATTCATTTTGTTGCTCTAGTACTACAAAGTTCACTGTGTTAGTCAGGAAGTTGAAGTTAGCCAACATGTTTATGTTAGCCATCATGATCATGCAAGGAGGATATGAAGGCAAAATCAATAATATGATTTTACATGTTGGCTTAAATCTCTCCAATCTCTTTAGTTCCCTGTAGTAGGCATCTACATTATCCTTTCAAAAACCCATCATGATGCCTTTCAGTGTTTGCGTATAATAAATAGACCATATGGCCAAGGCCTCAATCCTCTCCTTTGGCCAGTAGCTATGTCAAAAAGGGTGAAATTAAACCTATTAATTGCGGTCAGCGAATCTGTTTTGAGCCAAGGGTGAAGTCGACGGTCTTTTAATCCTTTCGCGTGAAGCATTCATGGCAACCCGTTTCACTGGCGGGGTACGCGCAGACCAGGAGGGCCGGATAAGCCCCCCCACCGAGGTGATAATGCATCCAGTAGGCCTGCTCGCCGCTGAGAGAACCTCAGCCACTCACTCAATACAATGAGCAGCTAACCTTGAAGCAGACCTGGCACAGGAAGTCTGGCTGACAGCGCCCTGTGTGAAGGACAGAGGGGAAAGTGTGTGCTTGCGTGTAGATGGGTCGAAGTGTGTGTGTTATCTGATGAGGTTCTGTGCATTTAGCCATGAGGTGTGCACTGAAGTGAATTCTTCGGCCCTTGGAGACGCCACGGAGGAGATGCACAGTTCAAAGGGCGCGATTCAGACACTGTAAAATTGTTCAGACCGTGGAGACGGGTTGTTTCAGGATGACGGCTCCGATTGCCGGTTGTCGATGGTGATGGCTGGCGGAAAAGGCTTCAATTTGTCTATGAATGGTAGAAGGTGTTGGGGAAAAGGTCACGTTATCCTTTAGATGTGACTGCCTGTACGTCCCTCTCTAACTTATTATTCCAGTCCGTATTGTTTTACTGATTTGTGAGCATGCACATGGGCAAATCCATGGAAGCTTGTTTCCCTCATGAAATAAAAATTACAAAAGGTAATTGCGACTTTTTATCTCACAATTCTGACTTTTTTTCTTGCAATTGCAAGTTTATATATCACAATTCTGACTATTTTTCCTCAGAATTGTGATATAAACACAATTTAAGTCACGAAGTCAGAATTGCGTGATATATAATGTCAGAATTGCATAAAAGACTGACGTTTTTTTCTCAGAATTGCGAGTTTATATCTCACAATTCTGACTTTATATGATGCAATTGTGAGTTTATATCTTGCAATTCTGAGAAAAAAGTCAGAATTGTGAGATATAAAGTCAGAATTGCAGGATAAAAACACAATTGCAATAAAAAAGGCAGAATTGCGACTGTATCACACAATTCTGACTTTATATATCGCGCAGTTCTGACTTTATAACTCAGAGAAAAAAAAGTCAGAATTGTGAGATAAAAAGTCGCAATTACCTTTTTTTTATTGGCAGAAACGAGCTTCCATACGAATTAACTACGTACAGTATTAGGGATGTGTCAGTCTACTTATGTTTGAATGAGTGAATGCATAAATGAATATGCGTAAACTATTAAACAAACAAACGCATAAATAGCAAATTAATATTATTATTATTTATTTATTTATTTATTTTTATTGAATATGCATTTATGAATGTATAAAATATTTGTTATAAATGGTCTGTTGTTAGATGACTAGTCAACTAGTTTACCACCATGACCCATCCCTACTTTGTATGCCCACACCTGGTGGGTTGGCTCGCCTTTGTGGATGTGTGTGTTTGTTTGGACGCTCACCACAAATGTAGATTATTGAAATGATGTGAGAGAGCTGGAGCCACTGGAGCAGAGGATTAAGTGTTGAAAATTAATGATGAAATATGCTGCAGGACAGCGTGCTTTAGATGCAGGGGAAACTGAGTGCGTGTGTGTGTCTGAGTGCACGTGAATTTGGGTATGTTGAGCGTGTGTGTGTGTGTGTGTGTGTGTGTGTGTCCGTGTATACAACAGTTTTATCACTCTCTCTGCAGCTGCTTATGCCAAACCCCAGAGGAAAACACAGTGGTTTCGAGTCGGGCCTTTCTGCAGAGAAACAGAGCAGCCCTATAGAGAAACACCCAGTGTGAAAGTACACAACTCATTTGTAAGAGACACTTCAATATGTGTGTGTCCTGAATACGTCTGTGATGACAGCAAAACTTAGGCCTCTTCCCGTGCTTATGAATCTATGGGAGGGTTGCCATGGCAGCCAGGCTGCTCTCTCTCTCTCTCGCCTGCCATGTGTTGTGAGATGTTGCAGTAGCTTCACTTATCGGAGAGAAAAGAACCATTTCCTGTCGGGTAACAACAACCCAATCTAATGATCGAACACAATCCGCATCTATCAGATTGGCTAAGATTAAACAGACTATATATGTGTGTGTATATATATGTATATATATATATATATATATATATATATATATCAGTCTGCTTTGCACCAACTTATCACATTCACACGATAGGAAAAATATATCTCAGTATTTTGGAGTGTTTGTTAAAGCGAGCATCACTGTTAACTTCAGTAAATGTAAAAATATAGTTAAAAAAATATAGCATGTCTCAAAATAGTTGTCTTAAAATAGTGGTTTCAGTGTCCACACTATAATGTGTTGATAAAGCCCTTCCCATCTGTCTTGTTGCCTCTCTCTCTCTCTCTCTCTCTCTCTTTGTGTGTGTCTGTTTCAGTTTTAATGACTTGTTTGTGCAGTTTTTGAGGCGAGTTTAGCTGCAGTTGGTCTGTTCTGAGGCAGAGCTGGAAACCTTTTGCTGCAGTTGTTTTGTGGGTAAAGCCTGCAAATGGCAAATGAGAAGTGAGGCGCAATAATGACCTGGGAGCGGTCTGAGATCCACAATGCCGACAACATGCTGGCCTGTTAGTGTATCTGGGGTCAGACATACACGCGCACACACATACCAACCTCCTCTACTCGGCTTGTTATTCACCTGCAGCCTCAGAAACGAAGGGAGGGCACATGGGGAATGAAGCTAAATAGGAGGATGCAGGCTCACCTTTTCATTCTGTGAAACAACAGTCAGTGACTTCACAGAAAGCCTTCCCAAAGCTTATATGGCATCATAACGCCATGTCTAATGATCTAGAACAAATTCAAGTGAGTTTTAGAGAAAAAAAAAAATTAATATTTAATTACTGCAGCGCTTATTTCTCTCAAAATTTAATTGAAAACTGATGTTTATATAATACGAATTCACTTTCAACCACTCTGTCGAATGTCATTTCTTTCTTGCATTTCAGATGCACAGGATTGTGGGATATCACAGGCTTTCTTGATCTTCTATATATAATTTTACATCTTAATAGCTTCATGCGTTAATTTATATAAACAACTTTATCATCCCCCTGAGTGCTGAAAAAAAGAATGTATGCTACTGTTCAAAAAGTTTGGGATCGGTAATGCTTTTGAAAGAATTCTTTTCTGCTCATCAAATGCTCTTCTGCATTTATCTGATCCAAAATATAGTAAAAACTGTAATATTGTGAAATATTACAATTCAAAATGTCTGTTTTGTAATATTTCAAAATGTAATTTATTCCTGTGATGTCAAAGCTTCAGTCTTCAGTGTCACATGATCCTTCAGAAATCATAATATTTTAGTTTTGCATTTCTTCTTATCATCTATGTTAAAAATGCTTGATTTCTTGATTAATAGAGCAAAAAGAACAGTGCTAATTTCTTTTGTAACATTATAAATGTTTACTTTTAATGCATCCTTGCTAAATAAAAGTATTCATTTCTTTAAAAAAATCTTTATGAACCATAAACATTTGAACGGTAGCTTATGCCACCTCAGACTCACCTCAGCAATACATTGGCTCAGCATTCACATCCATGTTTGTGTAACGGTGTTGAGTATGATCTTGATATGAGGATGTGTATTAGATCTGTATCAATGAGAGGAAGGTTTGAGCTACTGTACTGCATGAACACATTGGGTCTAAAAATAGCCATGACATGTCATGCATTTGATATGTGTCTATTTTTAGTGGAGCTTTGTTTGGTCTACCTCTCCTCTGTGTCCTCTATAATTGATAAGGCCCGTTTGCAGCTCAGCAGGGTGAAAGAGCACATGGTTTCTTCTGTTACATCACTGATTACACACAGCATAGGTGGAGCAGAGCATCATGGGACTTGTAGTCATTGTATTATTAATCAGTGTGCTTGTCTTTATTATTAATACTAATAAATTATAATGGTTTTCTGTCTTGTAACTACAAATAATTCATGCTCAAGCCTTCTGTTGTTGGAATTTTGGGTGCAACAAAGACATTTTTCCCTGACCGTTTTAAATTCGGCATATATTAGCCACAGTTCCACGTTTGTGAAATTCTTGGATATTTTCTGAAAGGAAGTGAGAAATCAAAGCTGACAGAGACACCAAAAGAACGAGAAAGAGAGAGAGGGAAAGAGAATATTCTTGACTATGCTCATTCATGAGGAGGGTTATTCATCCCGAGGTGAAGCGAATGCCAGAGCTCTGTAATCATACTGCAGTAATGGAGGATACGGGCTTCGCTCTACCATTCAGCGCCAGTTTAAGATATGCGGGGCTTAGATTACCATGTCTATTTTAGCTGGGCTGCATAGTGTCTGGAAAGGGTTATTTTTTTGCATTTGTGTGTGAAAAACAGGCATTGTGGGATGTGTGGATGAGATTGCATTGCAACTGTAGCTTAACTTTAGTAGTTTACTAGTTTACTAGTAGTTTACTTCTCTAGAGGTTCTCAACTGGTTTTGTTTCAGAAAAAAAAACTAAACAGAAATTAAAAATTAAATGTATACTTTATTTAATTAATTTATATAAATTAATTGTAGCTTATTAATTATGGCTTATTATAAAAAAAGTAAACTGCATATTAAAGTTCCCGTTTTTCGTGGTTTTTTTGAAGCTTTGATTGTGTTTATAGTGTGCAATATAACATGTTCATGTTTCGCGTGTAAAAAAACACAGTATTTTTCACATAATTTACTTATCTGTATACCGCTGTTTCCACTGTCATAAAAACGGGCTGATGACTTCCTTGTTCTATGAAGTCCCTCCTTCAGAAATATGTAACGAGTTCTGATTGTGCCAGCGGTTCCTGTGTTGTGATTCGACAGCAGCTTAGCGCACCTTGCCCGGAAAGGTCACGCCTCTTACCATAACGTGGAGATGCATGCGCTCAGTGTTATTGTAAACATAGTTTTACATGTGGATTATAATTTTCGGGAAACGAGTTAAACATAAATTGTAACCATTGATCTCTAAGTACAGCATCCCTGGGAAGGCCAAACAAAGGTGATTGGACTGCGGGATGAAAATAACAGCGTTTCGACGACATGGCGACAATCACACTCTACAAACGCAACTCTTGCTCTTCTCCGTGGGAGCGCAACAAGACCACGCCCCCCTTTTTTTGTGTATTCCTGTGGGCGGAGGTTAGTCAAAAAACTGTTTTGGTGACGTCATTAAAGAAGGAAGTAGAGGGATGTAGTCCAAACTGGCCATTCGATGTAGGCGACTTCTGTTAAATAAAATATCTCGCTTGGCATTGAACTTTGAGCTTTAAAATTTTACAGATTTTATTTATACTCTAACAACAACATTACACACTAACTAAAGTTTGAAACATGGGATCACGAAGAACGGGACCTTTAAATACTAAATTTAGACTAATACAATTAATAAAACCTGAGGAAAATTTATAGATGTAAACATGGTTAATTTTGCATTTAGATTAATATTTTGCTGTGAAATAAGCTCAGATGAGTCGGTCATTGATTTATTTAGACATGTTTGATTACTGCCTTTCCTACTATTGCATGCTATACTACTACTTCTTGGAAAAAAAGGATTAAAGGGAAAGCTACATTATTTTCAAGACAAATGATTGTCACGCTACTGAAAAATTATATTAGAATGACCACTACCTTTTATTCAGATACTCCCTAATGCTGGAGCGATGGTGTGCTCATCTGTGTGTATTCACATATTCTCTCAAATCTGTCCTCCAAACACTATGACTGTCCCTCTTTCTGCTCTCTACTCCCACCATAATTAGCATGTCTGGGTCCGCCCTGAATGTCCAGAAGCCTCTAGTATTTTATGAGAAGTCTTATTGAAGCATTATGAGCCAGACCTCTCCTTTTAAACAGCAGTAAACAGACCATTAAGACTGCCGTAAAACTACCTAAACGCCCTGGAGGAGATGCTCGCCTTCGAATTGCAGCTTCGGCTACCAGAGCCTCTCTGAACTAATGGGCATCTGTCTGCTAGAAACCAACTCTCTCTTCCTCAACAGCCTCTGAACTCTTACAGGGATTCAAACTGTCATGGACCATCAGAAGCAGTTGTGTAATTGGATTAATGGAGCCTATTAGTGTTAGTTGTACTCAGTGTGATGCGACATGATGATGAATTTTGGAAGGTGAAGAAACATTAGATGTTTCTGCAGAATGAAATACTGTATTTGAAATAGTATGTTGTTCCCAACCTGCATGACTTACTTCTGCGGAATGTAAAAGCAGATATTTGAATAAATGTCAATGGGTCCAAAACAACATTTGACCCCAATGACTTTCATTCTACAAACAAAAACACTGAGACATATGTCAAAACCCTCACCCTCATGTCCCACAAAATAAAAGATGCCAGAAGTTCCATTTTTGGGTGTGCTCTACCTTTAAGTAATTAAAAATCAAGGCTGATTTTACATCATTCAGCATGTTGTAAATGGAGGATCAAGTTTATCGCATTGCATAAGCAACTGCATAAAACCCATAAATCACCATCAGAATTGTAATTTCCCACAATTCTCCACCATAATCACTCCTCCCGGTCACGTTTGCCAGCTGCATAAAGGCTACATCCTGTCCAAACTGGTTTAGGACCTAAATTTCTCTATTTTACTTGTACCCAGCAATGTCTTGTAATGTGCTAAGTTTATTACTTTATTCAGTGAGCAGTCAGCCTTACCAAGCCCAGGCATCATGTTCAAGAGATACTTCTGTTCAGTTTAATCAATCCCGTTTGATCTGAACCATGCGCAGGCGATGTCCAATCAACTGTGTGTGTGCGCGTGACAGAGTTTGTCAACATGTTCTTAAGCCTGCGGAAGCGCTAAATGTGTAAGATGTTGAGGGAATGATTAGAATCAGACATGCTGAGGCGCCACTCCTTTCAGCCAGATAGGAACTCCTTGATTCTACATTAATTACTCTGTGTAACAGACTGTGAACATTCTCTTTCAAACGTTTAATTAAAACCAAAGTTGATCTTTAATTAAATAGTGTGGCGTAAGGTTATTCATATTCTTTCGGCAACTCCAAACTTCCATTGTTTTAATTAGTCTTCAAAATGTCTTTGTGTGTGAGGATGACGGTTCAAACTGTTTCAGGGCCAGAGTTGAAAGCGGAACTGGTCATAAGAACGTTTGAGTAGATGAATTTAAACGTGTCAACATTTTGCACTCATTTTTTTTTTCTTTCTTTTTTTCTTTTAATCTGACACCTGTCATTTAAACATGGAATAAAACCCCCAATAGGCTGCACAAGGATGCGTTTTTTTACACAAGCGCAATTCATTGCTTTATCCCCTGAATTTATTCTACTTTGAACATTCAACTTTACAGTTACGCAACTCTGAATATGCAAGACCTCCTTTGTTCAGCTGATTTGTGTTCCTTGAAACTATAATGCATAAATTATGACTGTCATTGAACGTGTTGTGTTAGCATTGCGACTGAGAAATATCTGCTGTCCTGCTTAACCGCAGAGCCAGCTCTTTATCTTTTCCTTTGTTCCTTCATCTTCATTTCTTTTCCCTTTCTCTCTCTCTCTCTTCTCCTCCTCCACTCGCTTACTCTGATTTATGAGCCTTGGTCTTCACATGTCACTGTAACAGTAGAGGACATATTGCAGGTGAGCTTACATTAGCCAATCACAGCGCTTCCTCCGGTCTCAAGAGGTGACCGGTGCGACTCTCTGCTGTGGAAGCAGGAAAATGGGCTTCCTCACAACTGGGTCACTCATTCTGTTCCCTTGACAATACAAGGCAGGAACAACCTAGAAAAGGTGCGCAGCGGGTGTGTGTGTCTGCTGTTATAGAACTCCTAACTTTTTTTCCCCCCATTTTGTCGCTGTTTGTAGGATAAATATAATTTGCATATGAAAAAGGTTACACTCAAGCCATCACACTTCCTTTACATGCACTAAAGCAGGAAGATGTACGAAATGATGCAGAAATTAAGACTCTCAGTCCTCATTTCCTTCATTCCCTCCTTTTCTCTCGTCCCTTCATCCCCTGCTGACTGAACCATCACCCAAACCTTAATAAGTGGATTTTTATCTCGGCTACACCGTCTCTCCCAAAGGATTATGGGGCTTTTCACTACGCTCATGGAATGGTAATTACAGATCTTTGAAAGAAACACTTTCTATTCCAGTAGATGGGAGATACATGAGATGGGCTGCTCATTAGAGCCTATGCCCTGCGTTTGACTTGCACATGCATTCATCATGCCGTGCTCTTTTGTGTTTGTTTAAAGGGTATAGAAGTGTGTGTTGTTTGTAACCTTCATTGGGGGATACAGAAATAGGTAATCATGAAGATCTCACAATACATTGTATGTGCATCATGGGAATTTCCATTATTGCAGTCCAACCTGTGAGAGTTATACATCTGTCCAGAGATGTTAATGAATGTTAGCAAGTAAAAAGAGTCCTAAACATGGGGTTGCTGTGGTTAGTAGCTTAACAGAGCCCTGGTCAGGGAAGAAGTTTTCATGTTCTTTGAGATATTGACTGTAATTCATCCTGCAGCCCATTGACAGTTTTACCAGGCTGAAGAATTAAGGTGCTGTCAAATTAGTGAAAATCTTTGGGTAAAAAAGGTACATTTTTTATTGCCAATTGTGTAGTAGTGTCTCACACTGAGAACTTACACTAAAGACACTTTCAAACCAAGCTTCTTTCTGTTGGTCAGTATGGCGTGAAATGACTGGATTTTGTCTGCGAAAATTCGCTGAACATGGTAAATGCACCTTTATTTAGTGTGATAGATCATTGAAGTCTCTTTTCATGTCTTACTAGAGCTCAAATCTTTGGTTTGTTCAGCCATAATAGCCAATGATTGATCTGGGTTTTCTAGTTCTCTAAAGCTTCTCTTTTTAGGAAAAATAACAGAAAGGGACTTTTGAGAGGAGAATTTTTGTTGCTTTTAGTCAATGATTTGAACCTTTGTTGACCAGCTGTGGATCATGTGAAGTGGCTTTTCCTCCAGCTGGCCATCAGTAAATATTGGCTAGCTAGTTGAATACTTTTCTGAATGACTAGTACAAATGAATAGTTATACAAGTCATATTGTGCATTTCTATGAAAAGAAAAGTCAATGTCAAACAAGACTGTACTTTCACTTTTAATTCACCCTCCAAAATACAAGGCATCATGGGAAATGAAGTTTCAAGGGCATTCAGATGAGAATGTTTGAAGTCTTTAAGCTTTTAACAAAAGAAACTGCTGACAGCCATTTTGCTCTCCTGAGTTTGCGTCCTAGTTTAGACACTGTGTGTAATCAAGCAAACCTTTTCTCTGACAATGACATTATGAAAAATCGAGGCTTAGTCATAAATGTGTTCTCTTTCTCTCCTTAAAGAGATTTTCTGCGTTAGCTGAGCAAAAGCACCAGAGAAAGGCCAGGGCAATTCTATTGGATTTGCCTCTAATTGGTTTCTGTTATTTCATTATAGCTGTTTAGTCTCAGCTGTTGGCCTGGCAAACCAACCGTTTGTTCACTGTAGACTCGTTCCTCAGTGGGCTATACCCCATGCTGACTCGTTGCAAGGCCTCATCTGTTTTTATACGGTAGGCTTTTAACACAAACACACGTTTCACTCTGTCACCGAGTCCTTCTGTTTACACCATTAAGGGAGCTGAGAATTGATGTAATCTTCTGCTGCAGAAGGTCTAATGGACATATATGGCCTTCAGGCATTCCCCTGAAGAGTCTTGCTGGTTCTTGTAGCATAGCAGAACTCTAGCAACACCAGTTGTACTTCTACACCCTCAAATCTTTCCTAATCCTTTCAGCACTTCATTATTACCTCAATTTCTAAAGCACATAAACATCATTGCTGTTTATGGTTACTACAGTCCTATTATTGGTTATCGTATGGAACACGGCCAGATCTGTAGGGTTGATTAGGCAATAACCAAGATATGGTGAGTGTTTTGGGGCGGTGGAGGAGGGGGATTGGCATTAAGCCAAAAGGTTTGAGGACAGAGGCAAGCGATGCGAAAGAAGGGCTCTCTTAAGAGATTTTCTCTCTAGCATATCATTAAAAAGAGATAAAGCCCCAGTGTGACACAGCAACAAATTCTGAGTTTTCATTCAGTTCACTCAAACTGATTTCTAGCCCAAACGCTAACCTTGACCTGTTTCTTCATTGCACTTCAACACTAATATTGGGTTTAAATAACTCTCTACCCCATTGGCATCTGCTGAAATGTAGCTGGAGTGCTCCACTCACTTAGCACTTATCAGCGTTTAGCATTGGTTTATTGGCTCTGGGCTGCACTGCACTTGCTCCTGTTGTGTCATTAATTAATCTCAGCCTCTGTTCTGCGTGGCCCAGAGCAGAAGACACATGCCCGTTCTTTTTATTGTTTTAGCAAAGTGCTCTTCACGGCAGACCCTACTCCTCGACCCCCAATTTCCCCTCGCCCCTCGGATTGGCACTGGCACTCTTCTTATCAGGGGAGGACATGCATAATTGATTCAGGAATGAGGAGTGAAATTACGATGATCCACGGAAAACGCTGACTCAGACCGGCTTGACTATTTTGGGTTTGCCAGGCCGGAAACTATCTCTCTACGGGTGTCTAACAGCTCACTTAACCTCAGGATGGTTTTCATGAACACTGGCTACTTGCTGTCTGGGCCTTTTACCGATTTGAAAATTACTCAAGTAAAAACAAAGCTTGAAGATTTAGTAAATTACCTCTATGAGATTCATGTTTGTTCAACAGACGCTAATTTGCTCTTAATCTTCTCGATGGAACCATCTGTTTAAAATAAAAAAAGGTCCTGTTACAGTCAGTGGTTTGATTCAGACACACAGTTTTGTACTATATTTCCTGCTTGTCTTTGGACATAACAGCATTACGCTTGTATTGCGTGTGGCAGAAACCCAATACGGGCTGGAAAGCAGTGAAGCGCTCGTGTTTTTATGAAACGCTATCCACTGTTTCGGCAGCTGAAGTATCCGTTTCCACACCTTCTGCAGGCCACAATCGATGAGGCCGATCCATTTCTGTGGAGTTTGGTGTGCAGTGTTTTCCCCTGGCCGTGGGTTAATGAATGGCCATTTTGCAGAGAGAGGGTCTCTCTCTTGTCTCCCATCTCTGATCTCTGAGTGCTGGTAATCTCTCTCTCTCAGCTGATGGACTATTCTCCATACACACAGCCTTCGGGAGCTTTCTCTTGCACAGAGAGCCAGCATGTGAATGTTCCCAGCAGAACTTGAAACAAAGTTATTATAATTTATTTTTTATTTTATATTCTATATATTTGTTTTTTATTTGTATTTTATTATTTTTGAATGTCCACAGTTGGATGTATCCAACATGACATGAAATGAGCAGTCATTAGTTTTATTAATATTAATTATAATATATATATATATGACTGAATGGAGGAATCAACATTTCCTGATCTAAAATAAGATTTAGTATAACCCTGAGATACTGCATTGGAGTGTATTGGGTTAGAACAGTCTGAAATTACATTATGTGAGCAGGTCAGGTATACTTTATGTAGCAAGGGCAAGTTATTTTACGTGGATTGGTGCCACAAAATGTGCATTAAAACCCTCAAATCTGTACTCAGACTTTACCGCCATTAGCCTGTATACTGTGAGCTTGGCTTTTAGCTATATTAGAAACGAGCATTTGTTTAGCCCAGGGGAGTCCAGAGTTACAGTCTCCTGTCTGCACGCTGTCATAACACTTGAGCTGTTCTCACCTCATTTCTGAACGACCTGCTGATTTATAGGTTTAGAGGTGAACTATGCAGCACATCATATTGTTAGAGAGAGGCCATTTATACATCGCTCGCTCTCGCTCTCTCACCTGTCCAACAGTATTGATTATGCTCTTTTTGAGCTCCCGTAGAGGTGATAGTGTGACCTTCCCAGCCATTCCATTAGCGGTATTACTATTCAGTCCAATCGCACTTTAGACTATAGACACACACATGCATGCTCACACACAACTGCATCGCTGCAAATTCAGCTCTATATTACTAATGTTTCAATTGGAAGAGATGAGAAAATGTCCAAATGAACAGGCGTCAAATGACCATGATTAAATCAAAAACACTCCCTATGGGGCAAAGTGGCAAGTTCCTTACAAGGGCTTGTGGGTGTTATTTTCTACCTTTGATAGCCATCTGATATTATATGTTGATATATCATTTTCTCCCTGGGGTCTGCAAGGGTTCGATCTTGGCCCGGCAGCAGCCAAAATTGTGTTTATTTTTGAGTACATACTTCACTGTATATAAATGGATAAGATCGCCTTCAGCATATTGGGAACTATAAATAGTAGACTACATATAGAGTCTGTAAATAAAGATTCAGAACTTGTTTCATGGAGAAAGATCTGATGAAATGCATTATGGGAAGGCATCTTTCATAGAGACACGTTTTATTGTCTTGCTGATCACCTGTAGACACATGTGGCTCTGAGTGCAGGTAATAAATGTCACTCTGTGATGGGAAGATGCGATCAGGCCACAAGCAGAGGCACATGGGATTGTAAAAAGAAGACAGACTATAAAAATGTACCTCCCCAGATGTCCTACTGTTTACTGAAACCTCACATTTCCCACTCAATCTTTCAAAAGAGACACCCCACTGATCTAAACAAGGACATCTCAGCCCCCAACCAGGGGTCAGGGTTAGGAAAGTTGATTAATCTGGCATTGAGTCTAAATAGGATCATTACTCTGAGTTTAACATGAATATTGAATCTGATTAGCGGGAGTGCAAAACAACACAAAAGGAAAGAACAGCATGGCTGGTGTTTAAATGCCATACACGTACACATGTTTTTCAGCACTTTTCCCCCATTCTCTCGGCAGCGTTCGAACGCATCCTGCAGCCCCCGGTTGTGTCTCTAATTGGAGTGTGATACGAACTATGTCATTTGCTGTGATGTGATGTTGAATGGTGACAATAAAATGACATGGGTGGGTGTGAAGGGGAGAGTAATGGAGAGAGTGGAGAGAAACCGGAAGGACATGATTAGTTGTTGGCTTTTTGTGTAGCTCAGAGGTTATGTGTTGAGTAAAATCTTTGCTCACAATAGGACTCCACTTGGGTTATGCTTTCGGCAAAGCCTAAATTCCCTCAATTTCTGTGCTGGGTGACTGTTATTATGGATTTCTGAGGCTGATAACAGAAAACACAGTATCCAGAGACTGTTGTCGTGTTTTCTGCTGCACATCCTTTGACTTTGATGTATCAATGAGCCCAGCTGAGCTCCTTTTAAAGGGATAGTTTGCCAGAAATGAAAACGCTGTCATCATTCACTCACCCTAATGTCGTTATTTACTGAAAATCTTTCACTTTGCTGTAGCTTTCAAATCAAATGGCAGCATTAGGTTTGATGTTGGTAATGTTTGTCCACTTGAGAACCAATCGTTTATATGTGCCTAATGTTTTTGATGCACCTTTTTCTATATACTACTACTACTACTACTACTACTACTACTACTACTATTATTATTATAATTAATATACAGTAATATATAGACAAATATATAATATGTATTTCATACAGTAATAAACACAAATGTCTATTTTGTGACTCATACAAAATGAAACTAATAATAAAATAAAATATTTAATATAATATTTATAATTAATAATATACTAATATTTATATAAAAATTAGACAGTCATCTTATGTAGACTACATTTATGATTCTTTTTGGATATATCATATATATTGATAGTCCCCATTTATGTCTGTTATATGGGAAACGATGTTCTACAGAAGAGTAATATGAGTAAAAAATGACATTTTTAATTTATTGAACTATCCTTTAACAAATTGTGTTCTTGAATACAAAGGGGAAACATTTCCTTTACATGCCAACAAAATTGGCAAATGTGACTGATGACTAGGTCAGACAATGAACCAACTGATCAGCTGTTTGTATACTTTGTTGCCCTTGAGCTTTGACCTTGATCCCAGGCCTGACCTTGAGCCCTTTATGTAATGTTTTTGGGAAGACATGGACAGCTGGCATCATTGATTTTAGTGACCTTTCACATATTTGACTCTGTCTTTAATCCAATTTTTCTATTTGCTTATCTCATGCTTTGAATTTTCATTATTTGAGCAAGTTTTTTTGGCTGACACACTTGCACTGTGTGTTTATGATTAAACTGTGTACCATTCACCTTGCCGATCCTAATGAAGCCTTCAGGCCCCAGAGGCCTCTGCCATTCTTCCTGGCCAGGGTTGGTTTGAATGCATTTGTTGTGTTTTTGTTTTGGAGAGCAGGGAGCTGGGGATAGAAAGATACAACAGGGAAGGTTTGACTCATTTTCTTGTGGTTTGTTTGAAAATCAGTATGTCACTTTCTTTTGATGTCTCTCCCTTTGTCTCCCTCTGTCTGTCTCGCTCTCTCTTTGCTGTCATCTCTCGTTTAGGATGAAGGGTTTAGGAATAGTGCAAAGGTTTACAGTGTATTCATCTCTGAAGTGACATCTACCGTAATGCACAGTTTGGGTTCACCATGCGATATCACATGCACGCGCGCACACACAGATCTTTGTTGTATCTCTGAATAATTAACATTTTGGGAGGCAGCATGTGTTCCTGTAAGAAATCAGCCCAAACTGAGTGTCAGATCGAATAAAAATACCTCCTAGATTGCTTGTTGCGGTATTAGAAAACCTCACAGTACCCTCACAGGGCTGCAGTTTGCACACTTTACTGAAAGACTGTTTCATTCCGCCTGTAAATGTGCACTATGCAAGACATCCAAATGTGCAGATAGTATTTCACCAACAGCCATAGTATCTCAAAAATATAGCTTATCCTCCATCTTTCTTCAGCAAGGAGAAGATTTGAATGGGGCTCATATGCTTTTTCAAATTTAATCCCATTTACTGTGATTGGAAAAGAGCAGATTCATTTTTGATTGAACTATTCTTGTAATCTCCCTCAGAAACTCATCAAATTATGGCGCAAGACATGAAAACGCAATCTTATTCACTCACTGTTAGAATGTGTGAATCTTTTATTCTGTGAATTTTTGTTGTTGTTAGATTCTGTTTACTCAAAGTTTAGAAGGCCATCAATGATGGTTGTAATTTTAGAGAAAGATGCACATTTATGATGTATAAATTGTCATCCCAAACATGAGGGCTTCAGAATGAAGTCAGTTTCCCATTTCCATGATTAATGCTTGACATAACCCAGCTGACTGCTACAGTTGAAGAACTGTGATCTCTCCCACCCGCAAACGCCAAGAAATTTGTATCATAAATGAGCCTGTTTATTAATAAGCTTTACAGAATAACAAACCACTGACACTCCAGCCTCTGTTTGAATATTTGATTATTATTACACTTATGAATTATAGATTGCTTTCCATTACTGGATATAGCTGCAAACCAGAGATGTTGACATACTGGCTATGTACAGCAACATGTGTGGCCATTAGGGGACTTTAATTTATTGATGCGAAACAAGCTTTGAACCATGTTAGCTAGAAAAACATGATCATTATGAGGGGAAATTTCTCCAAATTAAAGTCAAACTCTAGCCCTGGCCTACTCCTAGGTTTATTTTTAAGTAAGAAGTGGGTGTGAAGTTTTGAGCGAGACCGCATTGGTAAAACTGTCATACAGCGAAGACAGAAATTGAATTGCGAGTGAAGAATAAGGCTCTATTTTTAATCTCTCCTCCATTTCAGCGAGTGAGGACGATAGGCTCTGAGTGCCACTGATGGAGGGATGATAGACCTTCCCCATCCCCCCACCAATCAGATAGCACAGCATCTTTCTACTCACACATAAGATACTAAGAACACTTCCTCTGCCAATGTTTTGCGTCTATCTGTTAAGACAACAGCCACATCCAATCCTCTCCTCTAGATAAGCCCACTCTGGAGCAGGAAAGACTTTTATTAGCTGATTTAATGATTTTCGGTATGATATAAACCCTCCCTTAAGCACTTATTAGCACGATAACGCTCTTTGGAAACCTGTGTATGTGTATAAAAATATTCATTGTGCGCATTGTAACCGTTTTTTTTTTTTTTTTAGTTGTATGCGGTTATAATGTTGCGTTCAGTTCAAAGTTATGTGGGATATTTGTGACATCCATCACTTCTGACTAGGCTACAGTTTTCTGGTTGTTTTCTTGGTTTTCTTGTGTTTAAACAAATTATTACACATATAAAGAACTATAATGCTACACTCTAAAACATGCTAGGTTGTTCCAATCCAGATTTGGGTCAAATATGGACAAACACAACCATTGGGTTAGAAATTTAACCCAACGGTTGGGTTTGTCCATTTTTGACCCAAATTTGGGTTGAAACAACCCAGGATTTTTTTAGAGTAGTGTTTGTCTTCAGAGGTGTATGATTATATTATTTACAGTTATATATACCTGTCTCGGCAAACAGGTTTATATTTTATCTAATGTTTGAACTTTGACTCTTGTGCATTTTATTTGCTAAAAAGTGAGATATTGAACACTAGGGGTGTAACAATACATTGATATCGATTGATACATCGATCTAATGTCTAACAATACGATAATTCATATTCTTCAAAAACACAGTAACTGAAATTTATAATTGTTAAAAGAAAATGCTCAATAAACTTCTGTATAGGAGCGCTGTGCACTGTGACTCTGTGTTGCTTCAAGCACATCATTTTGCACATGGGATAGGCTTTGTGCCGCTCTGTATTGTAGTCTTTCATATTATAATACTTTTGCACAATAGAAGAACAATAGCCTGTTCCATGCTACTTATAATATGTAACTGGTTGTGTAAAATAGGCACATAATATCATAATATTGAAATAGTGATCGATATACCCCTGAATCGAAATGTATTGTAATTGTATCGCAGAACTTTTTGAGGTATCAGAAAATATTGTAACTCTGGCTATGAGAATCGATATTATATCGAATCGCGATGAACCATCCGATTTACACCCCTACTGAGCACATCTCCACCACGTTTGTGACATCATACGTCTGCATCTCGACAGTGTTAGGTTTGAAAATATTTCAAATTTTCATTGAAAGTTTCAAAAGTTGATCAGACTCACTTTAATTGTCGGTTTTAATGAATATGCATGGTTCCACCTTCTTTTGGCCATTCTGTTTTAATGCATTATACTTTTTAAACAAATTATTATGAAAAGAGGGAGTTATAACTATGGTTACCTTTGTTTGCTTGAACATACAACTAAATATAAGGTATTATGAATTCATTACATACACAGGCTTTATAGAAAGTGTTTATTTTGTTCCCCGTCCTCTCATTGTCTACCTTTTTCACCATCTTGATCTCACAGGCTCGCTCTTTATGTCAGAAGATGAAAGTCTCCCCATGACTCTTTTCTGAAGCCCTCAGTGAGCCCAAATGAACGGGGAGGGACAGCGGCCCCTCCTCAACCTGCCTCTCGCTGCAGGCAGTGCGGCGCAGGATCCGGGAACAAGGCATGGGATCCGGGTGCAGCCCCCCGTGGGCAACGGGGCGACATCAGTGTTAGTGTATTATGGGGGTATCGTGGGGCGTGTGTCAGTGGGGGTTTGAGTCGGGCATTGTGAAGTGCTTTTTTTTCATTAAAGCGTAATCCGGACAGCTGTTCTGGATAGATGCCCGCTCCCAAACACACCGCCTCGCTGCGACTCTCTGCCTTTGTGGCTTCCGCCTGTGGGCAATAGATTCCACTAATTATACACATCAAGACACGCACACATCAACACGCTGGTGTCATTTTCCGTTATACCATGGCGCACAGTGTGGCGTCGTTATTGTGCAATTCACCAGGGCACCGTTTGTGTGCATGTCTGGGTGCAATATGAATTGCACACGTGCCAAAATATTAATCAAGTTTTTATGTGTCATAGTAATTAATGAGTTCAGTTGAAGGTACAGCTGTACCTCCTTTCTGGAGATTTATCTACATTAACATAAACACACGCTCATCAACCCTTCACACTTAAACACAGTAGTAGGATCTAAGGAGCTCCTTATACCTGCAGCTGGCTTTTGATTGAGTCGTGTCTCGCCGGGGGACCTCTCAAGGCGAGACACGTGCGTCCCTCCCTTAATTACCCCTTCAGCCGCCTGCCAACTTTTGGTTCCCCCTTTTTTTTTTTTAACAAAGACGACTTCTCGCACTGAGGGGTGCGCCGCTCAGACTGTCACCGCCTCTATTTGGAGGGCAGATATCAAAAGTGCCATGGTCTCAGCGTCTGGATCTCCCATGGCTTTCAAAAGTGTATTGAAATGAAGCTAATGACTGGTTTAACACTCACCCTGTGGGATCATTCTGCATATGGACTGAACCTGACACCACTGGCGCACAGATAAATCTACCCAGGATGGTCAATAAAAGATCACAAAAGGCCTTATGTCACTCATCTTACCAAAGAGGAGAAAGAAACAGAAATGCAGAGATTTGAAATGTAACACATTCTTTTTTTTTCTACATTACGGCTATGAGCTACTCCAAAACGTACTTATTTTGGCATAACATTCGAAAGATCTCTACCAGAAGGTTTGTGCCCATTAAAAGCTGCCCTCTCAGATTTTTGAGCCAAGTGAATATTTTTCACCCGAGCCAAGTCTAAAACTCTGTGACAGAAATCGAGAAAAATTACACATTCACATGTTTAAATTTGGGCAGTCTGTACTTTTCACAGATCATTTGCTTTAAACTGAAAATTTTGTCACTTACCCAGCAACATGCAGCTCAATATGAGACATTTTTCACATAAAACACAAAAGAAGTTAGTGTCAAAATGTCAAAGCTGCTCTTTTACATACAATACAATGAAAATGCATGCTGATCACTGGTTAAGTTCTGCTGCTGTTTTGCTTGGTTCATTAAAAAAGTGTCAAAAGAAAGAAAGGAAGGAAGGATGAGGGCATATCTTTTAAAGCTGAAGGCGGTGGTTTGCTCTTTGATGTGTTAAGTGTGCGAGTGGGCTCGGTGCAGTAGTGTTGCTCTTTTATAACAGCAGGAGTGGGGCTGGGGTCCTGATCTCACTCCGTCAGCTCAAGTGCCGCGTCAAGTGCCGTGCAGCTGCAGATATGAATATCAAGAACCGGATTCAAATCAAGCAAACTTATTACATCAGTTCACTTTCTTGTGCCTGTGTGCATGTGTATATTCCAAGAGGGATGTATGACAGTCTATTTGTTCATGAATCGACTAGTTGGTTGTTGGAGCATGCAGTGTAAGTACTGTAAAAAATGCTGGGTTAAAAACAACCCAAGTTGGGTTGAAAATGGACAAACCCAGCGATTGGGTTGTTTTATTTAACCCAACTATTGTTTAAAAATTACTATATGGTTGGCTTCAAATGAACCCAAAATAGTTTGCAAATTAAAAATCAGACACATAATTACTAGAGGCAACCATGATAATCAAAAGGTGAACATTTATTAATAAGCAATTTAATAAATGTTTGCTCACTGACGAATAAGGTTTTTAAAAGTGTAAAAAAAAAAAAAATAATGTAGATATAATTAATTTTGAAGTTTTATTAAGTGTTAACAATGAGATTGTGTGGTTTTTATAATCATGATGGACAAAATTTGTCACCAAAAAAGTCATTCGGTTTAACCAAAATTTCAGTCACCGAATGACACTTTTGGTTGTACAGAATGACAATATTTTCAAACAGTGCTAACAGACTGAAATCTAGCTAGCTAGCTAGTTAGCTAGCAAAAGGACAACCAAACATTTTATATTTAATACAAGTTTTTAAAATATTACAACATTTTCCATGTTTTAAGGCGGTTGTACCAAATGACCTGATATTTCGGGACATGCATATGAGCAAGTGAAAATGTGAATTTTTCAAATAGTTAAAAGAGAGTTAGTTACTTTGCTTCATGACCATGTTATCCTTTGCAGGTGTCTGAATGATGTCACATCCTGTCATATGATACTGACCACATGACTTGATCCAAAATGGTCCCTTTGAATTAGTTACTCCAAATTATATCAATAAAATTTCTCCGGACATTCTTTCTCATAACAAAGCAATAACTTCTACACATAATTTTAATACCATTTTGCTCTATGTTGATATATGATGTTATAAAATCATGCCAGAATAAAAAAAATATATACATTTATTACATTTTAAGGTATTTTAATCACAAATGAAATGGCTATATTGGCCTTTGGATGGTTAAACCGAATGAACTTTTGACACTTCAAAATCATATCTTTGTTTTTATTATTATTATTAAGGCCTTTGGACCAAAAAATGACCTGTCACGTCATTGACCCATTTATTGTTTAATTCATATTCATGATTAATACATGATTAATTAATACACTTATTAATAAATGTTCATTTCCAACATATTTTGGGTTCATTTTGAGCACGCAACACAGTAATTTGTAAACAAAACTACCTAGCGGGTTGGGCAAACATTTAACCCCACCGCTGGTCAACCGTTCGCTGGATTAAATCAACCAAATCACTGGGTTTGGCCATTTACAACCCAACTTGGGTTGTTTTTAACACAGCATTTTTTAGACTGTAGTCTGTTAATATGGTGCTGAATTAAATACACACTACTGTCCTGTCTTAAGTAACACTACTTGATTAGATGTCCACATCTGTCTGTCTTAGCCCGCTGTGACATTGGTTCAGTAAAAGCCTCTGGAGAGAGACACTGCTGCAGGCTGGAGGGTTAACAGAGTCCTGTGACTGTGTCTGGCAAAATGTCTGGATTAAAAATACATGTGTGTGATGATCAGACTGCCAGACCGAGTTAGACAGTTGAAGAGAGGAGGAGAGATTCTGTGAAATATATTCTTCTCATGCAGAAGGAGCCGATGACATTCTTCACATTTCTAATAATTTATAGTTTGATTCGGCATCTAAATCAGATTACTTTAAATTGCTTTTTTTTATAACAAGAAAACAAAGGTCACGATGTGCTATATCTGTATGTGGATATGTTATGGTGTAACATACTCATGTTATGCCATTGTTCAGAGGTCAGCTGAAATACAGAATGGTTCTGCGAGAATTTTACAAATCCCCTAGGATGAGAACCAGCGTGATTTTTGCAGTGGAAATATGTGGCCAGTTTCTCCTTGTTTCTGTTTATTTTTCTCTCACACATTGTTCCTCTTTCACAATAATGAGCAATATCAGGCGAGCCAACTGAAATGATTAAGATATGTTTACTGCTGTGAGATGGACAGTGGCCTTTCTCTGCATTGTTTTTCCCCTCCCCTGTTGCTGGGCTGTGAAACGAGAGAGAGAGAAATAGAGTCTGAAAGAGCAAGAAACGGAGCGAGTCGTAGCTGAATCAATCCTACTTGTTTGTCTTGAGAGGTGACACTTGAAAAGGGTAGCATTTCTCACTATCGTTTTTTGTTGTTTTTTTTTTTTTGGTACTAGCTTGGGTGTTGAAGCGCAAGGCTCTTGGCCAAAAGTTTTTACAGCAACACCCTTAAGGTGTCACTTTTAAAGAGTAATTTTGGGGATAGCTATTCTCTGTGATGGAGAGCTTACAGTAGGCGTCCGGAGGAACCGATAGGAACTGGCGTCTGTCCAGAGAAGTGTCAGGCATCCGTTTGAAAAGGTTGTCGCTGTCGATCCAGATGACAGCTGTTTTTTTTTTTTTTTTTTTTTTAAGAAACTGACGTGCTCTGATGTAATTGCTCTTTTGTTTGTGTGTGTTCATGTCTATGATAGACACTTAACAGAATTCTTTTTTGTTGATAAGATGACATTTAAACACACATTATTCACAATTCTATATGGGTATAGAATATCCATTTTTGAACTTACTTAAAAAAAACCCTCAACAATCCGACTCTTTCAGTCCACAGTTACACGTTCATGCTGTGCTCAGCTCAACGACTTTGCATAGAAAACTCTGCACTACTTACTTTTCTTCACGGTTGCCTTTCACACAGAATTTTTATCATTGGTAAGTGCATTTGAGAAAATCGCAGCTGCGTGCTAAAGAAACGATTGCTTAATGCTGTTGGCCGACAAGCCGACAAAGTTCCTTGAAGAGATCAGTGTTGAAACATCTCCATTGTGCAAAAGTATAATGAACTTTAGGCTAGTGATCTCACTCAAAAAGTTTTTCTCACCATTAATACACTCTTGAAAATAGTTTTCATTGTTTTTCACTGTATAGAGTTTTTGAAGTGACTCTACAGTTTTTCCATTACATTACACATTCCTCAGATCAAGGTTTTGGTGTCTGGTTTCTTTAAAACAGCAGTAAAAATATGGATTCATGCTTGATTTCCTGAGAGGGAGAGAAAGAAAAAGTTTGTATGCGACCGTATGGGTGTGTTTTCTTTGTGTGCACATCAACTCCTTTGTTCCTTTCAACACTAATGGGAATGAATTTTAAATAGGTGCCGGTTGACGTATGGCCATGTGTTTATGGGTTCTCACATATGCTAGTTGTCTGTGTGTTTAATGACAGACTCTAGTGTTGCTGACAGTCTGTTTGGACCATGTGTCTGCTCGTGTTGTCATAGATTTATGGCATTACATTACCCAAGAACGACACCGGGCCACTTACCCTGAGTCCCATGTGTGCATTAGCACACCTCCTCAACACACACACACACACACACATCCATACATCAGACACTTGCACACGTACACGTCTGTCTCTAAAGTGCAGGTCGGCGACCGTACGACTGAGTTGGTTTAATATCACAGCAGCTGTGTGCGATCTCACCCTGAGAGCAGAGTGCAGGACATGAGCATCGCTTTAATGGCTTTGAACTCGTGTTGGCCGCTAAATGAGAGTATATATCCACACTTACACTTCCTGCACACACATACACCCTTCAAATCATCCACACTGAATAATTCCACTCTGTTGGAAAGTTTCCAGCCTGTGCTTATTAATGGAGAGAGATGAACAAACTGTACTCAACTTGCTGGAAGAACGACTCAGAAATAGACACCCTTTCTTTTGGGCTCAAATCATTTATGTAAAAAAAGCTTTATCATGCTTCATTCTGCTCTGTGTGCTCCCACTTCTCTCGCCCTCGCTCTGTTTCTTAATTTGTCTGCCTTTCTGTCTTATTTCCGTCTCGGCTCCAATGTTTGTCTGCCACCTTGGCTCAGAACACTTGCCGTGTGAATGTGTGTGTGAATCGTTTGTTCTATTAGAGCTTGTCAAGTCTTTTTACACCAATCACATAGTATATAGACTGATTAGTGGTGTTTATCAAGGCGAGCATCACTATTACTAGTGCTGATTTTATACAACCACCTAGAATACCCTAGCACTGTATTAAACAAGTAACTCGCAACACCTTAGCAACTACATAGCAACACCCTGGCAACCGCCTACCCTATCATCTTAGCAACTTAGCATCTTGTAACAACTTTTGCACATTTTCTTGCAGGTGCTCATATTTTGCAATATGGTCGAAGGACTCTGTAGTATCTCTATAACCTTCAGGATAGATGCATGTTCATCTTTGATATTCCCTTTCATGTGGGAGAAACACATGGAATCTTCTTCTTAAGTGCCGTAGCGACATGTACACCCGATCTGACATCAGAGCTCTAAGTCTTCTCATTTGTATGTTTTTTTTCCCCTCCTCGTATTGGACTCGTGCCAGTCTAATCTTATTTTTGCTGTCCTTCATTCTGTTGATGCCGTGAGAGTGCACACACACACACACACACACGCACATACACACAAACATTTCATCAGCCTTCCCCTGAAGAGGAGTCTAACATAGTGTGACCTGTGTGTGTGTTTTGTGCGACCTGTAGAGTTTGGCATGAGATTTCTCCAGATGCCACACGTTGGAAGCATATGCTACGTCTTTCTCTGCGTAGCACTGCGGTTTGCTGCATTTCAATGCAGACTTCCACACGTACAGCTTTCTTTGTGTCTGTTTTCTGGCAGTGTTTATAAGCTTTTTTGTTTGTGTTTATGCACCTGTCTGTCCTTCAGTCTCACCTGCCAATCTCACTCTACCTCTCTTTGTCTTTCTTTTTGGTCTTTCTTTCCCATCGTTGGACTCAGATGAGACGTTCAATATTTAGATGTGCTTCCTAAGGCAAATATCATTATTATTATTACTCATACTTAATTAATGGCCAGTAAGCAACCTCCCAGAAAGCCATAGTAACCACATAGGCAATGCCTTAGCAACTGCAGAGTAGAGTATTTCACGAGAAGCACCAATCACATAAGGTTAATACTGAAATAACACAGGTTTGGTTTGTTTTTTCTTTTTGGTTTAGTTTGGTGTGTCTATACAGTGAAAGTGTGTTTGTAGTTTTTTGGACCCCATTCACTTTCATTGTATAAACAAAACATTGTTGAAACATTGTTCAAAATATAGTATGGTGTGTTTCAAAGAAAAAAGTAAGTCATACAGGGATGAGGGAAAGTAATTTATGGTAAACTATCACTTTTATTGATTTTTACATTTCATCTAGAGTTGTCAAAAGTACTGACTTCGGTACCACGTCGGTACTGAAATTTTAAAAATGTGATGCTTTCAGCGCTGTTAAGCGGATTCATAAACACCTCTGATTGGCCATTGTGTTCACGGTTAATCGGATACGTTCATCATTGGTTTCAATGATCAACTCTTCAAAAATGTTGTAAATAGTCATCAATGGCGCTCTTTACGGAACGCTTACAGATACACATGGGAGCATTTGAAACCTTTAAATGCTCCCACTCCCACTTTTAAAACGCTTTCAAATTCAAACACTTCTGTGTACTTTCAAACACTCCCATGATCATTGTAGCCAATCACAGACATATATGTTGAGCTCGTGGACACAACGGCCAATCAGAGGTGTTTACAAATCCGCTCAACCGCTCAAAGTGTCACATTTTTAAAATCTCAGTAGTGATTGGTACCGAAGTTGACAACTTTAATTTCATCCATCAAATAGGTTTGCATTCATAGGTCTGTGTGGGTTTAAACCATAGCAGACCAGGAGAGCCCTTTTGCTCTACAGAGACGGTGAGATTCCTTCTGCGGTTACCCTGATGACGTGTGAAGTGAATGCCCATGAGTATGAGTGTTTGCGTGTGTGCATGCACATGTATATGTATTATTCTGTACCATGTCCAGGCTTGCTCTTTCACCTGGGAACTCTAGGTGGAAACACAATAGATGTATCTAAATCTTTCCACTAAAAGCTACGTTTGCCAACCATGGAACTAAGTTAGGATAGTGTGTGTGTGTGGTTGACTCCAGGTTACAGGGCCTCAGCAGGGACTGTGTGTTGTGGAGTATGAGGGAACAGGGAGTTCTCCAGAGGGGGTTTTCCTCTCCCACAGTCCCTGGAGGACGTGGAATTTGCCTCAACTAGTATTGTCATCAACCTGCGGCAGGAAAACACACACATACACATGCGCACGGTCTGATCAATGGGCTGATGTCTTTTTTGAGATTTATCCTGTAGCTCGTCTGACAGTGCAGCGGGTTTTAAAAGACTGTAACTCAGGCAGGGTGGACAAACACTGCCAGACATTCATCTCCTCTCTGTTCAACTCCACTTGCTCACTGCCTAAAACTGACCATTTATGGAGAGAGAGAGAGACTCGGAACGAGAGAGAGAAGAGAATACAAAGCAAGAATCCTTAGAGAAAGAAAAATGATTAAACGTAAAGATCTGCAGAAAAGGAATAGTGGAGGAGAAGAGAGAAATAGAGCAAGCTCTGATGTATTGTAATGCTGTCTTGTGTCTCTGCACACCAAAGGCTCTGTGATCTGCGGCTCCACTGCAGTCATGCGCCATGATTCTCACTTAGATGCAATCTTAATAATTTTTGACCACTGGAGATGTCACTTCATTGTACATTAACTCCATTTTTTTGCATTACCTGAACTTCGGACTCAAAAATATCAAATCCAGTATGTAGCCATTTGTACGCCAAATTCTGCCCCTACCATCTGAATGTCGCAGCAAAAATCAGACGAGGCAACATTTTTCCAATCTTCTGTTGTCCAATTTTGGTGAGCCAGTGTGAATTGTAGCCTCAGTTTCCTGTTCTTAGCTGACAGGAGAGGCACCCGGTGTGGTCTTCTGCTGCTGTAGACCATCTGCTTCAAGGTTCGATGTGTTGTGAATTCAGATATACCTCGCTTGTAACGAGTGGTTATTTTTGTAATCTAGTCATTGTGCTCTGACCTCTGGCATCAACAAAGCATTTTCGCCAACAGAACTGCTGCTTACTGGATATTTTTTTCTTTTTTTCAGACCATTCTCTGTAAACCCTAGAGAAGGCTGTGTGAAAATCCCAGTAGATCAGCAGTTTCTAAAATACTCAGACCAGCCTGTCTGGCACCAACAACCATGCCACATTCAAAGTCACCTTTCTTTCCCATTCAGATGCACAGTTTGAACTTCAGATTGTCTTGACCGGGGTGTCCAAACCTGCTCCTGGAGGGCCACTGTCCTGCAGTGTTTAGCTGTCAACACAGCTGTCTGGAAGTTTCTAGTATACTCTTGATTAGCTGGTTCAAGTGTTTAATTGGGTTGGAGCTAAACTCTGCAGGACACCCCTGGTCTTGACCATGTCTACATGCCTAAATGCAGAGTTTCCATGTGATTAGCTTATTAGATATTTGCATTAACAAGCAGTTGAACAGATATACGTAATAAAGTGGCCAGTGTATGTACCTTCACACACACACTTTCTATATATATTAATTTCTCTACCTCTATATACAGTGTTTATAAATATAGAGAGAGTGCTTAACAAATTTCTTAGACCACCACCCAATGTAAGGTTTGTATCACAACTGCCCTAAACTAACAGTATGTGATTACCAAAATCAATTTTTATGTTGTATATTTTTTATGTTTGTAATGGTTAATCCACACTAGTATGTGTAAGCTCTTTAGTCACTGTAGTGTTTGTAATGCTAAAATATAATTATTGTTGTGATTTAATGGATTTTAATCAAAATTTTTAATCAAAAGCTAGTCTTTGGGAACAACTAAAAACTATTTGGAAGTCAGTAACAACAGAGATTATGGAAAAGTACATAAAAACAATGCCAGCAAGAATGCAAACTGTTATCAAGGCCAAAGGAGGCCATACAAAATAAATAAATAAATAAATAAATAAAATATTTTTCATCTTTTATGTGTGAATAAAGACTATTTAGTTGTTTCAGTTTGTTATAAATGACAGTAAAATTTTTAGTTTTAAACAAGTTTTTGACAGATTCCTAAAATATTTGTGTGCTCTGATAAATTTGACAGGTTTTCTAATAAATTGTGTGCGTGTGCATGTGCATGTGTGTGAATTTAGGGTGATTGGGACTCTTTTTGCCTTTGAGATGACTTGGAAAAAGTGTCCCAATCAACCTTAATTTCACCCTATATATAAAATCTATGTATGAAATGTAGTACCTCACCTCGAATGACTTAATGCAATTTTAAAATTAAATTGTCAGTGGGGTGTCTGTCAGGTCTGTTTTACAGGTATAACTGTGTACCTCTAATTGGAATGGAATGTTCTGTCTTGTTTTGAGTCTTCTGTAGACATCCATCCCTCCCCAAGAGTGCTGCATGTACCTACAGTCAGTAAATTCAGCCTCTCAGGGGACATCTGTGTTTACCAGAGCTCAGGCAACAAGATTTAAGTGGGATGATTTTGACTTTGTTGTCGTGTAGGTGTCCAACACTAACTGAAGTAACTGAACTCTTTTGTGGTTGAATTTAAAACCCTTTTATCCTTTCATATCCTAGACTTGGTAGCCATTTTGTTTTCTGCGTCCAAGAAAGTTTAAACTGAAGTTGAAGTTTCAGAGATCAATGAATAGTTTTAGGGAAAACGCTTCTTGGCATTTATTGAGCCTTGGAGAAATCATGTTGTCTTAATAGTTCACGCTCTAATGCGCAAGTGGGCTTCGCTTTATTTGGGTAGAAATGTCTATAAACAATTTCATCGAAAAGGCCTTCATACAGTGCTTTGCACGGTGGAACGGTGTAATGTAATAAATCAATTCGCCTGTGGGTCTTGACACGTCTGGCAGCTCTGTGAAAGCCTGGCGTAAACACACTGATATAATCTGCTTCTGATCGGCATGGAAACTTGATACCTTATTAAATGTTTCGCTAGCACTGATGCTCATGCCTGGAGCTAATTGGGAAGACTGCATATGTGTTTGTGTGTTTGCATCTCCTCTCTTTAACCCCTTGATGTCCTAGAGCAGATGCCAGCATGCCAACCTTGCCTTGCCAAATGGTAAGCACAGGTGTTAATGAAACATTAGACAGATGTTAGTCTTTGCTGAGAATGGCAATTAACCCCATAACAATTCATGTTCTTTTCTGTCA